>NC_091445.1:15386002-15681132 GCF_964237555.1 Oryctolagus cuniculus | reverse complement strand
CTGTACTAAATTACCAGTATTGGTCCATCCTCCAGTTTAATCCTTACTATCTTTTTAAAGGTATTATTGATTTTATGCACTATTGTCATATTTTATTTCTTAAGCTGAAAAATAATTTAACAATCAACAAAGGAGAAAGAGGGAATAATAAACTTATTTTATTGTTTCCCTCCAGTAAAAACAATCTGAGAGTTGGCAAATTTTTATGTTTACCTGTACTCTTGTTTAAACATTGTTGTTATAAATTCCAGACACATTCATTCTTTGGTAAAAATACTGTAATCAATACACAATTATTCTTAGTGCTGAAACTTAACTGAAAAGTGATCACTGTTAAATATGAGAGTGGGAATAAGAGAGGGAAGAGATGTGCAATTTGGGACATGCTCAAGCTGACTTACCTCAAATGGTAGAGTTAGAAAACATACCAGGGGATTCCAATTCAATCCAGCAAGGTGGCATGTACCAATGCCATCTCACTAGTCAATTTCTGTTCACAGAAATCAATTTCTGTCACAATTGATCATAATGACAGGACTTAGAACCAAAGGGATCACATAAACCAAGAATAGTGTCTGCAAATACTAGCTGATAGAATAAAAAAAGGGAGAGAACGATCCAACATGGGAAGTGAGATACACAGCAGACCCATAGAATGGCAGATGTCCTAAACAGCACTCTGGCCTCAGAATCAGCCCTTAAGGCATGCGGATCTGGCTGAAAAGCCCATGAGAGTATTTCAGGCATGGAAAGCCAAGACACTCTGGGGAAAAAAAAAACCTAAATGGAAGATCTCTGCGAGCGAGATCCCAGTGGAAAGAACGGGGCCATCAAAGAAGGAGGTACCTTTCTCTGAAGGGAGGAGAGAACTTCACTTTGACCATGGCCTTGTCTAAATATGATCAGAGTCAGTGAACTCAGGGGGCTTTCATAGCCTTGACAGCTCATGACAAGAGCCTAGGTGATTACTGATGCCATAAACCAATAGTGTCAATTTGTTAAGTCAACACAGGAGTCACTGTGCACTTACTCCTCATGTAGGATCTTTGTGCTTAGTGTGCTGTACATTGAGATCTAATGCTATAACTAGTACTCAAACAATATTTTTCACTTTATGTTTCTGTTGTGGGAGCAAACTGTTGAAATCTTTACTTAATGTATGCTCAACTGATCTGTATATAAAGAGATTCGAAAATGAATCTTGATGTGAATGGAAGGGGAGAGGAGTGGGAAAGGGAGGGTTGCGGGTGGGAGGGACGTTATCTGGGGGGAAGCCATTGTATCCATAAGCTGTACTCTGGAAATTCATATTCATTAAATAAAAGTTTAAAAAAATAAGATGGATTAGAGAAAAAACAAAAAGAATAACGACATGAATTCCAAACTCCAGGAATGTTTTATAGTGCATAAAGAGACAGCTAGGAGACTGTTAATTTGCTTCTTCTAGATCAAGTGAGACGGAATCAGCTGGCTGAGTCAAGCTGAGGAAGCTGGTCTGTCACTTCTCAGAATCCTAAGAGGCTGGAAAAGGGAGTTTTCTCTGCACATCCAGTCTCAGTGCAGAGAGGGTTAAGTTCAACGTCCAGTGCTGCTCAATATCTGTTTGAATCCAGAGCCTCACACCATACTTTATAGGTCAGCAGGGCCCAGTCACTGTAGCCTCAGGGCCTGAGAATCTTCTTACATGGAAGTTACAGATTCTGTGATACATATTTAACACTTCTTCAGTGTTACTCAGGGACACTATGAGTGATTATTTTCTGGGACTCTTTGTCTCAAGGGGTCTAGGAAAAGTGTGTGTCCAGGCACCCAGAAAAGAATATGGAGGATTCCAATACTTAGCAGCTTGAGGTAGCTTTCCAAGACACCTGTCTGATGCTGATGGGAAATCCAAGTTGTCAGTTAGCTTGGAAGAGATGACCAGAAATGTCTTGGCAGGTAGGGGACCCAGAGTTAACCCTTAGAGTGACAGATTTGTCTGAAGCAGCTAGAGATAATGACGGGCCTAAACAATGGAACCATGGTTTTTGAAGCTTCAATTTATGAAGTCTTTGGTGACACTCAGAAATCTAAGTGAAAGAGAACAGGCAATGGATCTATATAGTTCTGAGGCTCTCTCTTGTATTCCGAATAAAGTGAAGGTTGGTCCCTTGGCTTTCCTTATTTTCTTCCCAAAATGCAGTTAAAACCCTGAATTGTGTATTTTGGCTGGGGTCCGATGAATTTCTTGTATTCAGGGTAATAATGGCCCAGCCTCAGAGGAAGCCAAAGGGAGCTGGGCAAGCCAATTAAAGCGTATCACCCACCTACTTAATGCCAAGCATTATGCTAGGTAAGTCTCACAGCTCTGACAAGTCTTAATTACAAAGAAAAAGGAGAAGAAAATATCAAAATGGACAGTAGGAGTTTAATAATATAGTAGTACCATATATGATGTTAAAGACATAAAAGTAAGTAAACCACACTCAACTTTTTAAAACCCTGCTTAGGGGCTGGCTTTGTGGTATAGTATGTTAAACCACTGCTTGCAATGCTAGCATCCCATATGGCCACCGGTTGAGTCCCAGCTACTTTGCTTCAGATCCTATTCCCTTAATGTACCTGGGAAATCAATGGAAGGTGGCCCAAGTTATTGGGCCCCTGCCATCCATGTGGAAGACCTGATTGGGGTTCTGGGCTTCTGGGTTTCTGGGCTTCTGGCTTTGGCCTGGCCCAGACCTAGCCATTGCAGCCATTTGGGGAGTGAACCAGTGGATTGAAGATCTTTATCTCTCTTCTCTGCCTCTCCCTATCTCTTTGTAACTCTACCTTTCAAATAAATCCTTAAAAAATAAAACACTGCTTAGAAAACTCATGGATCAAGCCTTTTTAAACATTTTTATTTTCATTTTATTTGAAAGGCAAAGAGACAGGCAGACAGATACTGATCTTCCACTTGCTGGTTCACTCCCCAAATGCATGCAGCAGCCAAAACTGTGCCAGATTGAATTCCATCCAGGTTTCCCCATTTGAGTGGCATAGGACCAAGTACTTGAATCCATCACTGGCTGCCTCCCAGAGTGTGCATTAGTGGAAATCTGGAAGTGGAAGTGGAGCCAGGACTCAAACTCAGACACTTTGATATGAGATTCAGGCACCCAAAGAGACATCTTAATCACTGTGCCGATTGCTTGCCCCTGGATAGGGCTTTCATAAACTTATCATTTTCCTCCTGAAAGTTACATTAGGTCTTAAGTTGAGTTTGAGACACCTATGTAAATCCTTCATGCTGATCACACTGAAGTTTCCATGGGAACTTTGCTCACTTTGTAACAGTAAGGGCTATCTTGCTAAGCTAGCGGAAAAGCCAATGATATGTTAGAAGTCTGTAAGAATCCCAAGGGCAAAGATGTGAAGTCTTACGTGAAGAACCAGAAGACACTTGTTTGGTAACACTTTCAAAACTGAGCTGATGTCAAACAAAAACAGCAGTATTGGAGAAGGACTCCCTTGAAAGATTATTTGGTTGAGAGTTTTGTGATATTGACTTCCATTAATTAGCTAATTTGTAAATTTTTCTTTCCTTTATTTATTTGAAAGGTATATAGACAGGAAGAAAAGGAAATGAGAGAGAGAGAGAGAAAGAAAGATAGATAGATAGATAGATCATCTCTTGGTTCACTCTCCAAATGCTCACCACAACCAGGTTTGCACCAGTTTGAAACAGGAATCTGGGAATTCAATCTGATTTTCCTACATGGGTGACAGGAATCCAATTATTTGACCCATCAGCTGCTGCTTCCCAGCTGTGAATTAGCCGCAGCAAGCCGGAATCAGGAGCAGAGCTGGGACTTGAACACAGGCACTCTGATATGGGGTGTGTGCCTCCCATGCAGTGGTTGAATAACTGTGTCAAATGTCCATCCCAGTATGATATTTTTAAGGTGGAAATGGATAACCAGACTTGTTTTACCTTTTCCATATCAGCAAATCTTGAGGCTGAAATGTTGCTGTGTGTACTGGATATAACAGTGCAATGTTGGGCACCTGAGTGTGTGGCCTTCTCAAATATCCTCACTTAGGGATGTTGATTCTGGAATGGGTTGACTATGCTGAGATAGGAAACACAGTTCCAGAGACCAAAACTCCCTCCTCTCTCTTTGTTGCAAGTTCTCTTGTGATTCAAGTGCCAAGTCTGTTCTACTGACACTTCTGTTGCCATCATCATGAGCAGAGAGAGACGCTAAGCTGTAGACTTTGAGACAGACCTATCTTAACATTGTTGAAATGGTGCAGAACTTCAAACTCTCGTTCCTGAAGGTGTTAGGCTCCATCTCCACACAGGAAAGGGAGAACAAGACAGTGTTAACTGCCATTGGGCTGGTTTAGAACCTAGTAGGGCTTCATATCAAAAGTAGACACTAGTCCCTGGAATCCTAGAAATGATTAAAATTAAATCTCTTAGTTTTTGTCATTTTCTGTGTTCTAGGAAAATGCATCATCAAGCCGTGTTTTCTGAAGAAAGCCTTAAAATCAAGGCAGAGTTGGTATTAAGTAATTACTTGTAAGCAGTGTGCGCAGAGGATTCTGCCATTTCTTCTGACGTGGCTGAGCACATAATCGCTCTCAACTGTGTTGATGACATTTTAGATTTAGATCTCATTTACATAACACATAAGCATGCAGAAGGCATCCCAGAGGGCGAATAAACACATCAAGGATAAAATAGAAGAAACCCTAAAAATTATCCTTTTATTCATTTTACTTGTCTTTGTTGATCTAATTTGGAGTGCTAGCAAAGCCACCAAGTCATGTTTCTCACAAGCACTTTAAGATAGAAATGCACCCAGGATACAATGGCTAATCCAGATACTTTCTCTCATTGCCCATCTGTAAATGATCCCATGGATTCAGAATTCAGGAGAAAAATTCCTGATGTTGGGGGCAGTTCCTTGGAGATGCTTCCAAAAGGGTGTGCCTCAGCGCACTTGGATCTACCATCTTGTAGATGGTGTAATCTGCTCATGATTTTTAACCAGCCATACTCATTAAGAAGCATAAGAGCAATGCTTAGCCAACTGTGGCTCCTTTAAAAAATATTGCACTATAGTTTTCTTGCATATGATGGAACAATGTTCAGTCCATCTCATGGTATCATTTGATTTTTGTGACAAAAAGATGCACAAAAATTCCTACACTTAGGCCAACAAATATAAAAACATCTAGTAACTACTGGAGTCCCAAGACTTTAATTTTTTTTTTTTTTTTTTTTGCCAATGAGAGAAGGATAGAAACCAGAAGAAAAAATATTTTAAGAGCAAATCCTTAGGCAAGTAGTGACAAAATCCTTGTCCTTGAAGCTTATATAAATAACTTTCCAGTGTTTTTTTAACCTTTTCTCTTCTCTCCCTGGCCCCCTCAGCAATGAGGCATGTCACTCCACTTGTTCACATCCATCTCTTTTTATTGATGTCCACTTTGGTGTCTGTACAGGTCATCAATTTTGCTGCCTCTTAGGCAGCCAGTGGGAATGTACAAGTTAAGTCAGTGGACTTTGTGAGTCGGGCTTGAGGAGGAGGGGAAGGGAGGAAGTGTCAGCTTTCTTTAGCACTAACAGTCCCAATCAGATACTGGCACTGGGCCTCATAAATCTTGTGGGTGACCCAGGTGAACCCTGAGGCTCCACGCTCACTGAAAACTGATCAGGCCTCTGCTTAGTTTAACAGTGACAAGTGAAGGCTTCAACAAATGCACAAAACAGATATATATTAGTTGAAAAACTAATGGCTTTTACAAGAATGTTTGACAATTGTTTAAGGCTGTCTGTAGATCCATTATACTGATAAACGACCAACTTGGTGTATACTAAAGTGGGGCTGGTTAGCTGGATACCAATGTAAAGTTTGTTTTTTCTGTCTTTTTTTTTTTTTTTTTCCTGTTCCTTCCCTCCTTCTCCTTTTGGTCATCTAGATGTGGACTCTGAGAGCAACACATCCAGAAAACTGAGCAAAATACCTGGGCTGCATAATTTTAACCTTGCCGTCCCAGAAGCATTAAAAAGACTCTGAGATTGCCCTCAGCGACCTGCAATTGACCGCCTGAACTTCCAAGTTAGGGTCAGTGGGGGCCCAGAAGGAGAGGTCAAAAGCTGGTCAGCTCTCCCTAGCCCAGCACACTGAATAGGAAGACTTTATAGCTGTGATTTATGCAATTTGCTGAGACAGGTTAAGGAGACCTTAAAACACACCACAAGGCTCACTTGCACAGGGACACCCTCCTCTTGTAAAATAAATTCTGATTGTATAGCTGAAATCTCTTGGGGATACGCCTTGAAGTATTTTACCCTCTGTGTCCACAGATTCATTCCCACACTCAACCCCTGAACGTGACAGGGTTAGTGTTTCCAGATTTATTTAAACAATACAAATGCACCAAATGAAGCACTTTCAAACCTGATTAATTGTGAAGGCAGAATAACCATCGGTAATGAATTATTTGGGGGGAGCGGTAAACTCCATCAAAAAGTTAACTCTTAGATAAGTTGCTTCAGAAATCCAAAAATAATTGGAGCTACAATACCCCAACTATGCCAGGGAAGAAGTTGGGGGTTAGGAGTTGTCTCTGAAACCTGGTCCTTGGTGAACTCTTGTCATTGATACATTTTAAAGTCTCTTTTGGTATAAGAGAGATGAAAATTATTCTGTTTTTTATGGAAGAATAAATTGGAGAGCTCTTAAAAATACATTTCTTTTCCCAGTCTGTACATAGCAGGGTCAGAAACAGAGGAGGATTTCCACACTCAGAGAAAGGTGCAAAATGTGATTGTCATTCGTGGGGTGGCTTCCGTTTGGGTGCAAACCAACAGTGACTATCTGGATTTCATGATACAAGTCACGGGATAGCCACTATGTCAGATTTCTTCAGGCTGAAAGCAAAAAATAAAAAAAAAAATCTTGCACCCAGGTCTTCTCCCAGTGCAAAGCTACGTGGAGCTGTAAGCCTTTGATCCAGCTCCCTGCCTCTTCCTGGGCATTCAGTGCTGCTGGGTGCAAGTGCCTCCCTAAGTCAAATGGCTCCGGTTTAATAAATGTACTTCGCAAGGTGTTAATCTGTAATATGGTCTAATTTCATCTGGCAAATGAGAGAAAAAGGTAAAACTGTGAAAGATACTCACTTTGAAAAATGGCTAGTCTGTAGTATTCAGCAGCTCATTTCCATAAAGGTTTTAAAGACACACTAAAATAAAAGGACATGTGTGCACCCAATATGTGTTTGTGTGCAGGACTGGGATGACTCACTGCTTGTGAGATTGATTTTTGAAGTAGATAATAGCCAAATAATGTGCATTCTAAGCTTATGATAGTATAAACTTAGAGGTTATAAATTAAGAAATACTGTGAAAAAAAAAATACTGTTTGTCTGATTGATCTGAAGTCCTCTCTGTTTTGTCAAGGCCACACCAACTTTTCTTTCTCCTTTTTAGTATTGCCCAGTGATGTATTTTCTTTTAAGCAGGATCTTACTGTCAAAAGTACATTTCTAATGTCTCCAGAAACACTTCCTACATGTTTTGAAAAATAGGTAAGGTTCTGCTTTGGGAGGAGTGGGGATGGACAGGACCTTCCATCTTGCCCGCTTTTCCTAGAATGCTTTTTCTTTCTGGTCACCCAGGTTGGAGCCCCTGTGGACCTGAGTGAGGCCTGTTAATGGTCATGCAAGAGAGATAAGGAGAAGACAAGAAGCTTCAAGCAGGCTCTTCCCCTTCTCATGAGACTGCCCTAGCCTTCGTTTTCTCAGCAGCAAAGTTGATGTTCACCAGTAGGTTCCCACACTTTAGTGTGGTTAAAACATTCTTTTCCTACTGCATTTAATCTGTCGTAAAAGGGTATCTTCATTCTTGAACAATAAAAATTAAAGATAATGTTCCCAGTTCACTGTAAATAGCTTTGTGGAAACTCAGTTAATTAAATCTTCCATTATGAAGTATTTGCTATTACTGGAAGAAATTAGAAGAAGACAGGAAGTATAGGACAGTCGTTATTGAGGTTGTTGTGGATCCCAAGATTTGCTGCCTTCCGAGAAGGGTTCCAGAGAAGCTCTGCGGTGAAGCAAATCCCTGAAGGAACAGGAAGTTCGCTGTCCCAATCAATGATCACTATTGATTAATTGGTACATTTGAAAGCTTTTGAAGCAATCCGTGGGCAATTTTGCCTTTTCCCCTTGTACTGGGGATTGATTCATGGATGACCCTGAAAGCTTGTTAGTAAGTAACAAATTAGAAATTTAATGTAGTGTATAGGACTTCCCTCTTAGGTCGCTTGGATTCTTCTCATTTTACAGGGACTAAACCTCAACTTTCTGTGTTATTTTTTTAAATCTATGCCAGCTCGGTCTGTAGGATTTCCTTATCATTTTTGTTTGAAACTTATATTGACGAATATTTGGAAGAGTTGGATCCCTTCCAGTTGCTTTTCCTGCCAACTCTGTTGGGGTTTTTCTCTCTTTGGGTTAAAATTAAAGTCTAAAAATATGGTCTCAATTTTTTCCTATCATCAATAGTGTTTACAATCTTAAGCATGTTAACTTTAGGTATGGTGGCCAAATTCCAACTCAAGCAACATGGGATTTCTTTTTTTCTAAAAATAATTGCAATAGAACTTTACTGACAAAGCGTTTATCTCCCCTGTCTTCCATGAGGCACTACCAGTGATGAATATTTGACAGTTGTGCACCAGACTTGAGATACAACCAGTTGCTTATTCCTGTGTCCAGTTGTTGGTTTTATTCAAAAGCCACAGGTCACCAACACGGTCGGTCTCCCTTTCCTGCTGCCTTGAGAATAATTTTACCTCTTGTGTATTTCTCGGCTGTTCTGGAATCTTGCATTTAACTTCTCTTGGGGAGTCTTTGTCTTACAAAGGAAGCAGTGCTTAAACTAATTAGGAAGCTGATTGTCCTGGCAAACCAATTAAACAATTACAATGAAAAGTTCAACATTTCAAGGGCCTACAATCACAGAGGATAACTTCATTTTTAATGTAACCCAGACAATTGGTTGATATACCTTTTATCACTTTTTGTTTCACTGAATAATAAAGAGCCAACTTATTAAGACTTTGGTCTGCTTACTGTAGCATTTATGCTTATAATAACTCTTGTAATCCTCATAATAATACTGCTAGATAGGTCTCACTCTTATCTGTGTTGAACATATGAAGAAATTAAGGGACAGAGTTGGTGAGAATCAAGGACAGACAGATGTGGCGCAGCAGGTTAAGCCATTGCTTGTGACGCCCACATCCCACATGGGTTTGAGTCACGGTACACTGCTTCTGTTTCAGCTCCCTGTGAATGTGCTGGGGAAGACAACTGAAGAAGGCCCCGAGTACTTGGGCTCCTGTCACCCATGTGGGAGGCCTGACTCCTGGCTTCAGCCTGGCCCAATCTGGACCACTAAGGCCATTTTGGGAATGAACCAGTGATCGAAGATCTCTTTCCCTTTATCTCCCTCTCGCTGTTGCTCTCTCTCTCTTTCGTTCTGTTATTCTGTCTTCATGTCAATAAATAAATAACTCTTTAAAAAAAAAAAAAACCAGACAGTCAGTAATTGGTGTTTGGATTTCAACCCAAGAAATCTGCCTTTGAGACCTGTGCCCATGGGCATGCTATATCAGATCAGGTAATTAATCAGCATATAGATGCAGTTAAGCTGGGCTAACTCTCGGCAGAATCGTGCAGTAGAAAACCACTTAACACCTTCCATGTCTTCTTCCAGTATCCTTCCCTGAAACTCAGGAGCAGTGTCTCCCCCATTTATTTACTTCTCTGCCACCATTCATATCTTATCTAGCAAGAAAGAATTAAAACATTGACTACATCCATTTACGCCAACAGGATACCCTCTTGTAAGGAATTTATACACATTCATCCATTCTCTCCACATATATTTATGGCGTAATTTTTTTGTTCTTGCTCTAAAAATCAACCCTCCCTCCTTCCTATCCTTCCATCCCCCTCTCTCCTTTCCTCCCTGCTTCCTTCCCCCTTTCCTTCCTTTTTACTGTGTCCACCTCCCTTCCTTCTCTTCTGAGGAAGGCTAGCTTCAGCAGACAGGACTTCTCATTTCTTTTCTTTTCTTTTTTTTTTTTTTTTTTTTTTTTTTTTGACAGGCAGAGTGGACAGTGAGAGAGAGAGAGAGAGAAAGATCTTCCTTTTGCCGCTGGTTCACCCTCCAATGGCCGCCGCGGCCGGCGCACCACGCTGATCCGAAGGCAGGAGTCAGGTGCTTCTCCTGGTCTCCCATGGGGTGCAGGGCCCAAGCACTTGGGCCATCCTCCACTGCACTCCCGGGCCACAGCAGAGAGCTGGCCTGGAAGAGGGGCAACCAGGACAGAATCCAGCGCCCCGACCGGGACTAGAACCCGGTGTGCCGGCGCCGCTAGGCGGAGGATTAGCCTAGTGAGCCACGGCGCTGGCCCCTCATTTCTTTTGAAAGTTGTTGAAGCATGGATTAGTCTCCAGGTAAACATTAAGCATTTTGGAGAGAGGGAGACCAGCAGAGGCAGCCTGTCATTCCCCACTCCCCCTCTAGGACCAAGTAGTCCTAATCCCTTGGAGAAACTTCAGAACACATGAGACCTCTCTGAAGCCTGTGGATTTTAGAAGCTGAGTTTCCTAGACTCAGCCAGTCAAGCAGGCACTTGATTCAGAGTGTACCAAATACAATAATGAGCTCCAGTCATGAGCTTGCTGAGAGCTTGCCCTAACTTGGCAAGGGGTGAGTGATGGGGGCAGTTTTGTTTTGTGTGATACAGTAATGTTTGAGTTTTAGCTTTAGCTTTGCCTTTTACATGTATAATTTTACATTAAGTTTAATGAAAACTATCGTATTTTATCAATAATTACCCAGCAACTATCCAGTGTATGAATTAATTCATATGATGTAATCCCAGGTTTGCAACAGAGTTTGTGCTTTTGATGAACCTGCTCTCAAACACCATTTTCAGCAGAACCCAACCAGTTAAACTGGATGCTCTTTCTGGTCATTGTGAACTTTTTCTGCAGTTCCAATCTGAAGAGACTTTTGTCAAACTTTTCTGGTGACAGCTACATAAAAAAACTCCACAGTAATTTGGCCATATCCCTCTCCAGAGCTGGCAGTGAACAGGAATTGCAGAATGTAATTGGCAGAACCAAGTACACACACACACAATGTAATAACATTTCAAAAGAACAATTCCATGGGGTTCTTTGTTGAAAGTATTATCATGTCTCTTTTTAGTGATTTAGTGTTCTTTTCTAGATTCCATTCCAGACCTTAGAAATAAGAAGAGAAAAATACATAGTTTTCTACATAGCTTAGACCGCCAAAAACACATCCAGCAAAAAGGTTAAAATAATGAAGATTTAAAACTAGACTTTGTTGAAATGGTACATTTTTGTGACTTTATTATATTCAACTTACGTATTTATGCCCACATGTATTCTAAAAATGTTTCAAGTTCCCTCCATAACAAAGAAGAAAAAAGCATTACATCATAACTTAAAAGTGGTCATCAAGAAAGAATAATTAACAAAATTGGGCAGCATATGAATCTATAGCAGGAAGTTAACACATGAAAATATGTGGACCCACCTTTAGGGAAATCCAAATTTAAGCCACAGTGAGACATTACCGCATTCCTACTGGAATGGCTTAAATAAAAGTACTGATAATGTTGGGTATGGATGGGAGTGTGGAGAAAATGGAACTGTGCTAACACTGTCAGGGAGTACAGAATGGTCCGTCCTCTCTGGGAAAGTCTAGTTTCTAGTTACACATACACCTGCCATATGGGCCAGCAATACCACTCTTGATGTTTATCCTAAAGAAACGAAATCTTCCATTTCACCCAATGTCTGTATGTGCAAGAATATCACAGTTTGATTTCTTACTGTCACCAACTGAAAGCAGTGGGTAAAAGAGTAAACAAACTAATGTGCCCATACCTGGAATACCACTGAGTCAGAGAAGCAAACAGATTACTGACAGAAGCAGTAGCTTGGATGAACCTCAGAAATGACAGCAGGAAGGAAGTCAGTCTCTAAACATCTGTACCACTTATATGACGGTCTCGATTGACAAGGTACAGTAGGGAAGAAGAGCAGAGGTTGCCAGGAGTTGAAGCGAGGAAGGGTGAAACTGAGGCGGATCAGAGGAAGGAGCTGTGTAGGTGGCAGAACTGTATACGGATGGTTGGTTGTGGAGGCCACACAAATCAACATATGTGTTCAGACACTTCAAATTGTACAAGTTAAAACCAATATATAAGCCAAAGTATGCCAGTTTCAAATCTAGCTTTGGCTTTTCTAATGGGCAAAAGGAAAGTTGTTCAGTTATACAATTTAGAATATGCATATTGGAGAAAAAGCAATGGAAACTCTGAGGAAGCTCAAATTACTTTTTTAAACTTTTATTTAATAAATATAAATTTCCAAAGTACATCTTTTGGATTATAGTGGCTTTTCCCCCCATAACCTCCCTCCCACCTGCAACCATCCCATCTCCTACTCCCTCTCCCATCCTATTCTTCATCAAGATTCATTTTCAATTATCTTTATATACAGAAGATCAACTTAGTATACACTAAGTGAAGATTTTAACAGTTTGCACCCACACAAATGCACAAAGTATAAAGTACTGTTTGAGTACTAGTTTTACCGTTCATTCACATAGTACAGCAAATTAAGGACAGAGATCCTACATGGGGAGTAAGTACACAGTGACTCTTGTTGTTTATTTAACAGTTGATACTCTTATTTATGATGTCAGTAATCACCCGAGGCTCTTGTCATGAGCTGCCAAGGCTATGGAAGCCTCTTGAGTTCACAAACTCCGACCTTATTTAGAAAAGGCCATAATCAAAGTGGAAGTTCTCTCCTCCCTGCGGAGAAAGGTACCTCCTTCTTTGATGGCCAGAGATCTTTCAAATTATTTTTTAAAAGGTTTATTTATTTATTTTAAAGGTAGAGTGTCAGTGACAGATGAAAAAACAGATACAGAGAGGGAGAGGTTTTCCATCTACTAATTCACTCCCCCAGATATTTGCCATCATTCAGGGCTGGGCCAGGCTGAAGCCACTAACCAGAAACTCCATCCAGGTCTCCCATGTTGTGGTCATAGGGACCCTGGTAATTGAGCCCTCATCCACTGGGCATTAGCAGGAAGCTGGAATTGGAAGTGAAGCTGCTGGGACTGAAAATAGTATTCTAATATGGGTGCCAGGTTTGCAGGTGGCAGCATAACCCACTGTGCCACGGGGCCAGCCCTCAGCAATGATCTGTGTTGATATCACATGTACCTTCACAAGGAGCACGATGCGATATGCAAAGGATAAGGTTCTATGTGAACAATAATGAGCTTCACTGAAATTTTCTTTTTGGGACTCTCAATATAGGCAGATGGTATCACATCAAAATAGAGTTGAGTAAAATTAACCCTTCTTATTTTGCTCAATCCAGAGGTAGATTTTAGCATATTCTTTAAAAATCTTTCATAAATTATATATATATTATATAATGCAAATGTATATAATATATACCATGTATATGAGCTAAGCTGTCAAATAATATTCATTTCTACAGACTACTTTTGATGGTTATCAACATAAAACAATGTAAAGGTGAAAGAGTCAATATGTAAACATTAAGACATAAATACAAAATTAATTTCATGGCATCTATATCAACTTTATTATACTCACGCTATGCATATGTAGGTATAAAATAACAATTGTCGACAACATTTGATTGTTACAAGTTTTAAATAGGAATATTATATTATATATAAGAGATCAATGTTCAATCAGAATTAAGAATTCACTTACCTTCAAAAGGCTTAATTTGGGGATAGTGTTGTGCTGTAGCCTGTAAAGCCACTGCCTGTGACACCAGCATCCCATATGGGCACTGGTTTGAGTCCTGGCTGCTCTACTTAGATCTGGCTCCCCGCTAATATGCCTGGGAAAGCAGCAGAAGATGACCCAAGTGCTTGGGCCCCTGTATCGATGTGGGAGACCTAGAATAAGCTCCTGGTTTCTGGCTTTGACCTGGCACACCCCTGGCCATTAAGACCTTTTGGGGAAGTGAACCAGTAGATGAAAGATCTCTTCCTCCCTCCCTCCCTCCCTCCCTCCCTCCCTCCCTCCCTCTCTGTAACTCTGCCCATCAAATAAATAAAATAAATTTTTTTTAAAAAAGGCTTAGTTTACAACTTCAGTCATATTAAACACATAATAAAAAATATAATGTACCAAGTAAATGGTTTTCCTTTTTTGCTGTTATTGTATTGGGTAGAGAGGAAACCTGTTTGGTTAATTAATTCTCTCTCTTTTTTAATTTGAAAAGGAGGAGGGAGGGAGGGAGAGAGAGAGAGAGAGAGAGAGAGAGAGAGAGAGAGAGAGAGAGAGAGAGAGAAATACTCAATCAATTGATCCATTTTCCAAATGCCTGTAACAGCCAGAGTTAGGAGCAGGGCACACCATCTAGGTCTCCCACATGAGTGGTAGGAACTCAATTACTAGAGATATAAGCATGGCCTCCCAGGGTCTGAATTAGGGGGAAACTGAAGTCAGGAGTCAGAGCTGGAAATCAGACCCAGAAACAGTGATGTGGGATATACGTGTCTTAGCCTAATGTCTAGGCTAAAAATCTGCTCCGCTCTGGTTAATGTTTCACATTAACTACATTGTGAATGCTATTTAATGATATAAATATGTATATATTTGTTTGTTGGCATGAGATTCAGTATTTCACTCCCTTTGGTATACTCTGTGTTGCTTTAGATTGAAAATAAATAGCAGAAAATGGCGTAATCCATAACAGATCTCTTAGAATTAACAAAGAGGTAATGGGAAAATCAGAAGTGGTATATTATAATTCAGTAACAAAACCCTACATTCTAAGAAAATTCCAAGTCCTTAATATGGTATATAGTTCCCTCTAGGATCTTTGTCCTGGTTACTTTTGCAGTCTAATTCTGCCTTCCTTGCCTATACACACCTGACACTAAAATTGCCCACACTATCTGAAATAATCATTTGCACACACAGCTCCATCTGCCTGTAGCATCCCTCTTCCTGTGTCCATTTCACAGACTTCAGAGTCCATCAGAACTGGTCATGTCCATCACTTCCGGGAGGCATCTTTCATCTAAGAGTCAATGGCACCGTTATGCTGCTTCCAGTTCCGGAGAAAATGTGACATTACTCTGACCATTCAGTTATTTTTGTCACTTGCCCCCACTACATTGTGTTTTGGGAGAAAAACCTTCATATCCTCTGATCTTATTAGACTTGCTGGTGCATCACTGATGCTCAGTCAACATTTGTCAACATTTTTGGACTGTTATCAAATGCTTCTAGTAGTAGTAGTAGTACTAGGAGGAGGGCTAGTGGACAAGGTAGGGAGAGGGAAAGCAGACACCAAACAGATTTCCTTCTGAGGACTAATTTGAGAAGACTAAACACACAACTGTGAAAAAGATACTGCAGAAGAGACAATTGACTGGGGTTTATGAAGTGTGCCCAGAGAACAGCAGGCTTTTTAAGGCTGCATGGACATAAGTGTTCCACGATGTTTTAGGAGTGCAAACAAAAGAATTTGGAGTCTTTAAGGTGTCCATAGCTTTCTATTTGTACCTTAAATTAATTTGCCCACTACATGTTTTAAACAAGCACTTTAAGCTGGAGGAACTAATACGAAATTTCTTTGTGACCTTGGCAAAGTCATTTAACATGGTCAGGTTTCCAGATGCTTATGGCAGAAATGAGAGAGATTAAGTATTCATCCTAAAATAATATTTTGTTTCTCACTGACATCTTAATAGATTAATGAAACCCATATTTTTCAGATTTAATGAAAGCCATATTTTACAGGTCTAACTCATAGAATCTGACTTTGTTCCTGGATTTAATTGATGGATTATTCAAATAATCTCCCTCTCCAATTTGATTTTAATTCCTCAGCTTGCTACAATATTTAGGATTCTTACCAGAGCCTCCCTGAGTTCAGGGTTACCTCTAGAAGATTCCCACTTAAAACACAAACACAGGGCTGGCGTTGTGGCGTGGTGGGTTAAGCCCCTGCCTATAGCACTGGCATCCCATATGGGCACCGGTTCAAGTGCTGGCTACTCCATTTCCAAGCCAGCTCTTTGATAACATGCCTGGGAAAGCAGCAGTAGATGGCCCAAGAGTTTGGGCCCCTGTACCCCTGCAGAAGGTCAGGAAGAAGTTCCTAGTTTCTGGCTTCTGTCTTTGATCTGGCCTAGCTCCAGCCATTGCAACCATTTGAGGAGTGAACCAAAGGATGGAAAATTCTCTCTCTCTCTCTCTCTCTCTCTTTCTCTCTTTCTCTAACTCTGCCTTTCAAATAAAAAAAAAGAAATATTTAAACATACACACACATGTTATTTAAATAATGGGGTCATAAGCTTACTAATACATGTCAATGTGGATTACTGTTCCTTGTAACTTAAATCTGATGAAGGCGCTACCAAACTTCAAATCTTTCAGTAGCTTCCCAGTGTGCTTAGGAAAAAGACAGACTGTCTGCTCCATGCAGTCTCTGAACCTTAGGAAATTCAGTCCCAGCTTCTGACCCAACCCTCCAGCCGGTCCCCACTGCTCTGCCCTGTTCTCTGGATTCAGCCACCCCTTCCAGTCTCTTAATGATCACCTCCACTTCACTGGCTGGAGAGAACACCTCTGACTCAGGATACTGGTGTCTTCTGTACTGGACTGTGAACTCCCTGAAGACAGGTTTTATATCTATTTTCCTTACAGTTATATTCTTAGTACCCATCATGTTTATGCCCTTCATAAATATTTTCTAATTGAATGAATAAATGCAGGATTGCATGAGAGAATGAAGATATCATGAGATTGGTCAGCTCTGAGACTTAACAAAGCACAGAACTTTGTGGCATGAGATTTGGGGCAGCCTAAAAGCCAGTTCTCACAGAAGCTTCTAGGATCCCCACCTCCCAAGCTTGATTCTCTGTCACTTCTTCTATTCCTGTCCTTCTTGTCCACACTGATCTCCCAGTGGTTCCTCAAATACACCTAGCTTAACTTAAGATTTGGGGAGTTGGTGTGTTCCCCCCCCTGCCGCCTGAAGCACATGTACTGAATTTTCTTTATTTTCTGTGGTCATATTATCTTCTAATGTCCTATTTACATTACTTACTATGTTATTTTCTGTTTCACATGTCAGAATTCAAGCTCTACAAGGCCAGGGATCATTGAGATACCCAATTACCTGAGTACTGCGTGGTGACATGTGGTAGGTGCTCAAGATACATCCATTGCATGAATGAAGGGAAGAACGTGGGCTGGAACATTGCCTGGATGAAGTGAACAATGAAAAATATAGGCAGTAAGCGGCTTTGCTGGGGTATAGTATAGGAGGGAGGCAGGGTTTTAAAAACAAAGTCATCTACTTCCCCATTTCTTGCATTAGGCTTGACCCTGTTTTTTAGTTAATGAACATTTATGGAGAAAGATCCTAATCTACTCCAAAATAATTTATATAATAGATAGGCTTATGGGCATGGTCATGCTTCTGACAAATGAGACATTTCTGTCTTTGAGTTCTGCTATGTAAACATGACAGATGGTTCTATAAACATAGTACTTAAGAACTGGATTTGGCAAAAGAACAAGAAATATTCTTACAGTGACATTCTGCACTTTTACTTACAAGAACCAGAAAATTGTATAAATACATGAAGTCCAGTCTGTAAGAATCTGTAAAAATTGAATATTTGTTATGTTCATCCAAGTCTACCAGATTGCCAGACTGGTTAAACGCTCTTGCTCTTTCTCCAACTGGGCAATGTTGAGTACTTTGATGTTTAGGGAAAATGTGTTTAAGCTTTGTTCTCTAATATTGACGAGGTATTTGATATAAAAAATTTGAAGAATCATGGTGCTCAAACAAAGGAAAGAAAAATCATGGAAGTTTCCTGAAAGCATTTGAACAGAATTGAAGTTCTTTTTATCCATTTGGAAATACACTCCAAGACCCTTGGAAATGTCTGAAACAGGAGAGGGCATAGGATCCTGTATGTACTTTGTTTTTTCTTATACAAACACACTAACATGAATTTCTGTTTTCTTCTTCACAATTTCACAAATTTCACACACCTTAGCAAACCCATCATATTTTTTCTCTTATTTTGAGAACTTTCACCTTTTCACCTAAAGGAAGCACTTTAAGTTTTTTCTTTAGCATATCTGAATTGTCAGCATCACTACTCTTGCATCTTGGGCTGTTATTAAGCACAATTAGGATTAATTGAACAAAAGCACTGCAATAGGTGACTGTAAAGTTGATAACCAAGATGCCTACTAAGTGACTAACAAGCAGGTAGCATATACAGCATGGATGTGTTGGACAAAGGGGTGATTGCAGTGTTGGGCAGGATGGCACAGGACTTCTGCATGCTACTCAGAATGGTGTACAATTTAAAACTCAGGAATTATTTATTTATTGAATTTTCCATTTAACATCTGATCACATTTGATTGTTGGTATCTACACTATAGAAAGTGTAACCGTGAATAAGAGGGTTGCCATTGGACATCACATTTATCCGGGAAACTTGCTGAAATTTTCTATTCAGTAGAAAATCTCAATTGTTTCAGACTTTGAGGAAGTTATATAACCTTTAAGGTCAAACTTTAGATCCTAACGAAGACAATACAGACTTTATTCTCAAGCACAGCTGCCATGAGTGTATTTAGCCTATGAATAAACAGATAAAGAAGGATCTTTTGTTTCTTTGGTTACTTTTGCTCTTTGAATCTTTACAAGATTTCTCTGCCTACACTTCCTCTAAGTTGTTTTTCTCCTGAAGGATGCTTTTTACATGATAGTTCACCTCCCACAGCCCATGCCTCTCCTCCCCCATCTTCAGTCTTCAGTGTTTTTAAGAGACTAGGGAGAAAAAGAGATCTAATCATACACAGTCCACCCTATGACCTTCTCAATGAAATGATTTATCCTGCTGCAGTTCTATGTTACGGTTGAAAAATATTTGTATTTCACTAAAACCTTTTATAATTTTTGTTTCTTGTCATTCATATCTCATTTTTATAGAAATATTCCTAATTGATGACCGATTATCTAATTCCAAGTACCTGGGCAATAATGCTTGCTATGTAATAATGGCTATTTCAAGCATTAGATCAGAAAAGGACCAAGTAAAACTCTGGGTGGGTGAGGTCATGAGATGTTTCATTAGAACCAGAGAGTCACAATATTCATTACTCTGAAAACTGGAAGAACTGGGAAAGCCTTGTTCTCCCCATGAATATTAAAGAGTGCATAAGCTGAACCCACTGAACACATCTCTGAAATGGTTCTAATTCCCTTATTATCAATGAAGGTAGACCAGAGAGTGCGGAGAGAATTTTACCTTGGGGAAATGTACCACTGTGTGTTTTCAGTAACTGTATAGTCCATTTCTGCTTCTATGCTTGAACATTAACAGCATGTTAACAGGACTATTGCCTATACTTGTGGCACTGTCTGCTTAGGATTAGGCCATTAAATATTGATGGAGATAATTGTTCCTGCACTTGAACATCAGAAAGATGGAACTAAAGTAGTTTAACTGGCATTTGCCTTTATGCTTGGTAAATAGAAGGCTGGATTTCAAAGTACAGAAGGATAAGTATTACCAGGTAGTTAGCTACATAGCCAAAGCATCATTGATCAGCGAGTGTAGTTTGTAAAAATGTTATAGTAAAAGTTAAATGAAACAACTCAGCTGAGCCTTGTTGAAATTTACTGGAATACAATGTGAGACAAGTGTGCATTAAGAACATGCAAGCTTGAGATCTTGCTATTTGTTGAGTTACTTTCTATTTTAAATCGACTTTCACCTATATTAGGGGTAGAACTGCTGTCTTAGTGACTGTATTTTATAATCTAGAAGATCTCCTATAACTGAAGTAAAGCCTCGGGCAGACCCAGTGAACAAATAGAAATCTCTAGGACTTTATTCCGTTGTAGTTTGTCCTATAAGCATCAGTCTTGCTGACCAGGTTGCTAGTTTTCTTGAACTGTCTTGTTCATCATCCTAACCTCAGTGCCTAGCTTAGTGCTTAACACATCCTAGATAATGAGGAAACACAAGTTGAATTTATGTTTGCAATACCATTTTTGCCCTTGATATTCTGACCCAGTTGTAGAAATATCTCAGCTGATGAATTTGAGTATTACTAGTTTTGAGTGGCTGTACTAGACACTCTGGAGGTGGTTTAGATTATTGGTGGAAACATGGACCTAGGTGAACAACAGTCATGTGTTTGGATGATGGTAGTGTCACTAAACTACAATGTGATTTTGTGCCAATAATTTAAAATTTCTTAGGCTGTTTGTTAATAAAACTTGCATAAAAATTCCAACTTCATAGAGCTATTTTGAGTATTAAATGAAATAACTTTTCATTTAAAATATCTATCTGTAGTTTCCATAATACCCTAGATTCTCAATGACAATTATTATTTTTAAAAATTATATACAAAAAAAGGGCTAGCAGAGTGGGTAAAGCCACCACCTGCAGTGCAGGCATCCGTTATGTGTGCCGGTTCATGTCTGGTTGCTCCAATTCTGATCCAGCTCTCTGCTGTGGCCTGGAAATGCAGTAGAAGATGGCCTAAGTCCTTGGGCCCCTGCGACTACATGGGTGACCCAGAGGACACTCCTGGATCCTGGTTTCAGATTGGCCCAGCTCCAGCCATAATGGTCAATTGGGGAGTGAACCAGAAGATAGAAGACCTCTCTCTCTCCCTCTGCTTCTCCTTCTCTCTCTGTGTAACTATGACTTTCAAATAAATAAATAAATCTTTGAAAAAATTGTATACAAAAATAATTTGAGCTATCTGTATGAGAGCCATTCTGACTGGGGTGAGGTGAAACCTCATTTTGGTTTTGATTTACATTGCCCTGATGGTTAGTGATCCTGAACATTTTTTCAGGTTTCTGTGGCCATTTGAATTTACTCTCTTGAAAAATGCCTGTTCAAGTCCTTTGCCCATTTCTAGACTGGATTGTTTTGTTGTTCTTGAGTTTCTCGAGTGCTTTGCTTCATAGATTCTGGATATTAATCCTTTGTCAGTTTCATACTTTGTAAATATTTTCTGCCATTCTGTTGGTTGACTCTGTACTTTGCTGAGTGTTTCCTTAGCATTGCAGAAGCATCTCAGCTTGCTGTAATTCCATTTGTCTATTTTTGCTTTGATTATATGTGCTTCTGGGTTCTTTTCCAAGAAGTCTTTGTCTATGACAATGTCTGACAGTTTCCCCAATGTTCTCCTCTAGTAATTTCATGGTATCAGTTCATAGATTTATATACTTTATCCATTTTAAGTTTATTTTAGTATAAGGTGTAAGCTAGGTGTCTTGTTTCATACTTCTGCACATGGAGATTTAGTGTTCCCAGCACCGTTTCTTGAAGAGACTGTCCTTTCTTCAGAGGTTGATTTTAGTTCCTTTGTTAAATATAAGTTGGTTGTAGATGCGTGGATTGATTTCTGGAGCTTCTATTCTATTCCTTTGGTCTATATGTCTATTTTTGTACCAGTACCAGGCTGTTTTGATCAAAACTGCCCTGTATTATATCTTGAAATCTGGGATTGTGATTCCTCCGGCTTTGTTTCTATTGTTCAAGTTTGCTTTAGCTATTAGTGGCCTCTTGTGTTTCTATATGAATTTTAGCATCATTTTTCTAGATCTGAGAATAATGTCATGGGTATTTTGACTGTGATCACACTGAATCTATAAATCACTTTCTATAATATGAACATTTTGATGGTATTAATTCTTCCAATCCATGATCATGGAATAGTTTTATATTTCTTTATGTTTTCTTATATTTCTTTCTTGAATTTTTAAAAAAAATTCATCATATAGATCTTTCACTTGCTTGGTTAAATGTATTCCAAGATATTTAATTTCTATTGTACCGATTGTGAATGGGATTTAACTTAGAAGTTCTTTCTCAGCCATGGCATTTTCTGTGTATACAAAGGCTATTGATTTTTGTGTGTTAATTTTATATTCTGCCACTTTACCCAACTCTTTTATAAGTTCTAATAGTCTCAGTAGAGTCTTTTGGTTCCCCTATATATAGAATCATCTCATGGCAAATAGGGATTTGTTTTTGATTTGTTTTGATTTGTTTTTCTTTCCTAATGGTTCTGGCTAAACTTCCTGGACTTACTGAATACCAGTGATTAAAGTGGGCATCCTTGTATAGTTCTGAGTATTAGTGGAAATGCTTCCAACTTTTCCTCATTCAATATGATTCTGGTTGTGGGTTTGTAATAAATTGTCTTGTTTTGAGGAATTTTCATTCTATATCCAGTTTGCTTAAGTTTTTTTTTTTTATCATGAAAGGATGTTGTATTTTATCAAATGCTTTCTCTGCATCTATTGAGATAATCATATGGCTTTTGTTCACTTCTTAGTGTCATGTGTTACATTTATTGATTTGTGTATGTTGAACCATCCTGCATACCAGTGATCTCACTTGATCTGGGTGACTGAGCTTTCTGATGCATTATTGGGTGTAGTTAGCTAGGATTTTGTTGAGGATATTTGCATCTACATTCATCAGGGATATTGGTCTATGGTTCTCTTTCTTTGTTGTATCTTTTTTTCTGTTTTAGGAATTAAGGTGATGCTGGCCTCATTGAAGGAGTTTGGGATGAGTCACTCCATTTCAGTTGTTTTTAATAGCTTAAGCAGAATTGGAGTTAATTCTTTAAAATTGTGTTAGCCATTCAGTTCTGAGCTTTTCTTTGTTGGGAGGGTCTTTACTACTGATTCAATCTGCATCTTGGTTATTGGTTTAGGTTTTCTATGTATTCATGACTCAATTTTGGTATATTATATGTGTCCAGTAATCTATCCATTTATTCTAGATTTTCCAATTTGTTGGCATATAGCTGTATGTAGTAATTCTAATGATTCTTTTTACTTCTTTGTTATCTATTTTTACATTTCCTTTTATATATCTGATTTTATTAATTTGGGTTTTCATCCTCTTTTTTTGGGTTAGTTGAGCCAATGGTATATCAATTTTATTTTTTTAAGAAACCATTCTTCATTTCACTGATCTTTTGTATTTTTAGTTTCAATTTTGTTTATTCTCTAATTTTAGTTATTTCTTTCCTCCTACTAACTTTGGGTTTGGTTTGCTTTTTTTCCCCCAAGTCCTGGAGATGCATTAATAGCTCATTTATTTGATGCCTTTCCAATTTCCTGATGTAGGTACTGATTGGTATAAACTTCCCTAGTATTTATCTTGCTGTATCCCATAAATTTGATATGTTGTCTTGTCATCTTCATTCATTTCCAGGAATTTTTTTTATTTTCCTTTTGGTTTCTTTTATGACCCATTGTTCATTCAGGAGCTTATTGTGCAGTCTCCATGTGTTTGCATATTTTCTAGAGATTCTTGATTTGTTAATTTCCAGCTTCATTCTGTTGTGGTCAGAAAAGATGCATGGTTTGATTTCATTTTTTTTAGAGTTTTCTGAGACTTGCTTTACAACTTAGCATATGGTCTATTCTAGAGAAGGTTCCATGCCATGATGAAAAGAATGTGTATTCAATTATAGGATGATAGGTTCTGTAGATATCTGTAAAGTCCTTTTGGTCCATAGTGTAGATAAGCTGTTGCTTTTTTGTTGACTTTCTATCTAATTGATCTGTCCATTGATGAAAGAGGGGTTTTGATATTCTCCATTACTACTGTATTGGAGTCTATGTCTCCCTTTAGATCCATCAACATTGTTTTAAATAGCCAGGAGCCTGGCATTGGGTTCATATACATTTATTATAGTCACATCTTCCTGTTGAATTGGTCCCTTAATCATTACATAATGTGCTTTGTTGTGTATTTTAATAGTTTGTGTGTTAAAGCCAATTTTGTCTGATATTAGAGTGGCTACATCAGCTCATTTTTGCTTTCTATTAGCATGAATATCTTTTACCATCCTTTCACATTCAGTCTTCATGTATCTTTTTTGGTGAGAGGTGTTGCTCATAGGCAGCAACTAGATGGATCTTGTTTTTTAATCCATTCAGCCAGTCTGCATCTTTTAACTGGAGAATTTGGGCTATTCACATTCAGGGCTCCTTTGATAAGTAATGACTTGGCCTTGCCATTTTTCCATTAAAATTCCTTTTGTTTGCTTAGGATTTCCTTTGTACTTTTAATAGGGAATTTTCTGCCTTCACATTATTTCATAATGGTGACTGTCTTTCTCTGTTTCAGTGTGTAGCACATCCTTAAGCATGACTTACAAGGCTGAAAGAGTGGTGACAAATTCTTCCAATTTTTTTTTTTTTTTGTTAAGGAAGGTCTTTCTTTCACCCTCATTCATAAATGAGAGCTTTGCAGGATACAGTATTCTGGGTTGACAGTTTTTTTCTTTTAATATTTGGACTATGTCTCTCCTACTCTGTGGTTTCTGATAAGTCAGCTTTGAGTCTAGTTGGAGATCCTCTGGAAGTCTGGTGTTTTTCTCAGACATATTTTAGAATCCTTTCCTTATGTCTTACTGTTGAAAGTTTGACCACAGTGTGTTGTGGTGAAGATGTTTTCTGGCCATGTTTACTAGGAGTTCTTTGTGCCTAGTGTACTTATACATCCCTTTCTTTCTCCAAATTAGGGAAATTTTCTGTAATTATTTCACTGAATAGGACTTAAGTGCATTTTGTCTTTCTACTCCACATCTTTGATCTGTATGTTAGGTCATTTGATAGTATCCCATACAGCTCAAACATTGTTTTTTTTTTTTATTTTTTTATTTTTATTTTTTGACAGGCAGAGTTAGACAGTGAGAGAGAGAGAGAAACAGAGAGAAAGGTCTTCCTTTTTTCCGTTGGTTCACCCACCACGTGGCCGCTACGGCCAGCATGTTGCGGCCCGCGCACTGCTCCGATCCGAAGCCAGGAGCCAGGTGCTTCCTCCTGGTCTTCCATGCGGGTGCAGGGCCCAAGGACCTGAGCCATCCTCCACTGCACTCCAGGGCCACAGCAGAGAGCTGGACTGGAAGAGAAGCAACCGGGACAGAATCTGGCACCCCAACCGGGACAAGAACCCGGGGTGCCGGCGCAGCAGGCAGAGGATTGGCCTAGTGAGCCATGGCGCCGGCCTCAAACATTGTTTTAATGCTTCTAGTTATTTCTTCTCATTCGCCCTTCTCCCTTCTCTTTTTCTTTTTGGTCCTACTGAGATATTTCCTTTCCAAGGATTGTCTTCTAGATCAGATATCCTTTCTTCTGCCTCATCAATTCTGTTGTTAAGGCTTTCCACTGTATTCTTTATTTGACATACTAAATTCTTCATTTCTAATATTTCAGCTCAATGTCTCTTTAAAATCTCAATCTCATGGGAAAAAGTCCTCCATGTCATGTATGGATTTCTTTAATTCATGCATTTGCTTCTTATTTCTTATGAGTAATCCTATCATTCTTTAGAATTCATTTTCAGACGTTTCATCAATCTCTTTGTCTTCACATTCTAATATTGAAGTGTTGTTGTGTTCCTTTGAGGTAGTCATGCTGTCTTCCTTATTCTTGTTTCTTGAATTTCTGCATTTATATTTGGTAATCTGTGGAAATACTTGTTAGAAACTCTGATGGATTTTATCTTTGAATTATGCCTCTGTGGCTTAGTGGGGTGTCTGTTCTTTCAGTGAATACCCAGAGGCCTGTGCTGGGTGTAGCCACAAAGCTCTGATCAGTGGGACAAATATCCACAGTGACACCCAGGTTGGGCATAGTAAATCTCTATTGTCAGCAGAGGGGAGGGTATGATCACCTCTATTGGCATAATCACACCCTCATCTCTTCCAAAGTGGTCAGTGCCCAGGGTTAGCCTATGATAGGTGCAAAACTCAGCCATGCTACCACATGAACTGCACAAAGGATATGTGCAGTCCTCAGTGTGAGCATGGACCCCTCTGCAATGACCCTCCTCAGGCAGTCAGGGAGCTCTGAGCCTCTAGCAACGGACAGAGTGATTGCCCAGAGACCCAACTGTACCAGGTGCCCTATAAAACAGTCACAGAGTTCACAGTCACAGTGCACAAGGCTTCCAGACTCATGGGGTACAGAGGATCCACTCCACCCTGATGGCCTGCCTGTCCTGTCCACAGAGACAGCAGAGACCTTCCCAGAGCCAGCTGCCTGTTGATGCTCTGCCTTGGCAGTTTGAGTCCCAGAGCCTGTGATATGTTGAGAGGATGGGGACAGCTCACAGTCTCATGTGGGTGCCCAGCCCCCTGTCAACCCTCCCAGCCAGACTCAAAGTCAGTGAGGAATGCAGATTTTTTCTACTGGTGATATGCCCTCATCACATGTGCACACAAGTACAGCTGAAGCCTCTGCTTGTGTCGAAATGGCACCAGCTGCAGGACACCACTGTGAGTGAGGGGAAGAAAGAAGCATGCTTTTCTTTTGCTGGATTAGGTGGACACCCTATCCCCCATCAGGGCTCTAGCTTAGACTCAAAGACAGTGTGGTCCAAAAGGTTCTCCCTCAAGCAATATCACCAGTGGCATGGGCTGTCACGGTCTGCTCTCTTCTTACTCTCCAAAGCTGGTGTTTCCTGCAGTTCTGGCTGTGGGGATTGTGTACCGTTTCTCTACTCATTACTGTGCTTTTGCAGCTTCCACACTGCTCCATGGTGTCCTCTTCAGTCTATAGAATTTCCACTGCAAACTTCTCTCCAACTCTTTCCTGGGAATTACTTGCTCCACTTTTCTTCTGCTATTCTCACTTTTGTCTAGAGCAGTACATCTTTTCCCTAGTCCACCATCTTGGGATCTCCTAACTGGATAAATTTTAACAACTTTAATTTGATTCAGTTTTTCAACTTCCTATCTGAGGCCACACCTCCATTGAGTCTCTAATTTGTGGCTTTCCCAATAAAACAGGACAATGTAAACCCTCAAAGGAAAATAAAGTAATTAAAACTGGCATTCTGCCATCGAGGAGATAGAGAATTACAATTTCATGTCATTTGGACCATTTTCCAAAGTCCTCATCTGCTGATCTCAAGAAGGAGTCAGCATTTCTTAATTTCTGAGAATCCTCTAAAGACTGAGGAAGTGCCCAACATGTCTATCTTAACAGATTTTCATGGTGGAATGAGTCATACTGTCACTCATTTTTAGTTACATTTGTTGACCAAGCTAGAATGTTACTTGGAAATATGTTAAAGACAGATATTAGAGGCTGTACACCATTTTCTTTAACATTCTTTGGAAAAATGCTTAATGCATATTTAATGTTCTAATTCTTTCCTTTCAACTGCACCACATTTCTAGTGTCAAAACTAGTAAACCGCTGTAGAATTAGAAGAGCTAAAATTTTACTTCTAACTTTTTTCTGTGTAGATAAGAGTTTCATTCACAACCAGATAAAGATATCTTTGTATCCTACTTATTGTAATAATAGACCGGATGGATTCTTGGTAAAACCTGAATATTTTTAAATACTCTATATGTTCTAGCTCTAAATTGCATGTTTTAAGCATATTGCTTTGAAATCCTGAAAAAAATGCATACTGAATTTTGATGTGTTCTAAAACAGTCATGAAAATTAACATCTTCCCTCAGCCCAGGGCCAAACAGATTTTTTTGCAGGGCCAAATTAGAATCTGCCTACAGGCTTCAGATAAAAAAAGGTAGCAAGCAGGCAACTTTTTAAAGTCAGAAAAGGCAAAGAATTTTACATGGTTATCTTTTTTGGTAATCTAAGTAGTTAGGAAGGGAATAATCTTTTAATTTATCCTTAACCCTCCAAACTATGTTGATGTTAATAGATCTTTTCCAGGATATAAGCAGGCATAATGGTACTTTATATCCTATAGGCAACAAATTGTTTTAATCTAGAAGTATAAGTTACTAGGAGTAGAACTTGCAAGGCATGTTAATGAGGTACTCACTCTTTTGGATTTTTTAAGGGCCCTTATTTAAGTGAATCTAACTTATTATATGGAATTGAGAAGTCAGAAGCCAGAAGCAAGAATTGTTACTTACAGACCATAATTTCTACCTACTCTGAAATTCCAGAGGTGAAACTAACAACATGAGCCATTATACAGATTCAATGGAGCACAATAATAGAGAAGCAATCCATGTAGACCCAGGAAGAGACAGATAGTGTAGAGCTATCTAAGAAGAGAAGACCTGGTAATATGAGTGTATGAATGTGGACAAGCATGCTATAGAATTATGGGTATGGGCCCCTGCAGCCAGGGACCAATTCCATACTTAGGTAACATATATGAATAATGACTACAGCTACCCACCCTGATATATGCCAGATTGAGGGTCAAATATGACTAAGACAGTCTGTGTCTTCAAAGAGCTCAAGAGTGTGGTGAGTGACTCATGAGAAATATGGCCTAGAAGAGCTGGTAATAAAAATCATAATCATCAAGAATTTCTTGAATATTTAAGATGGCCCAATTACTGTTCAAGCCCATTAGCATTTATTTTCACTAACTTAGGGACATTTGTTATTCCCATATTGCAATTAAGGGGGCTAACATAATGTGTTAATCCATTTCCTGTCACTATAACTGAATAACACAGAATGGCAATTTAGAAAGAATAAAGGTTCACTTGGCTTAGAATTATAGAGCCTGAGAAGATCAAGAGCACAGCTATGGCATCTGCTGTATTATAACAAAGCAAAAGTCATCACCTGGTGAGACACAACAAGTGAGCCAGTGAGAGGTGGATTTTATAACAAAGCCACTCTGGCAATACCTCATTAATCCAGCAATCCATCATTGAATGAATGGGTTAATCCATTTATGAGGGCAGAGCCCTAATGATCCAATCACCTCTTAATATCTCATAATAAATATTGAGTTTCAATATGAGTTTTGGTTATGACATTTAAGCCATGACAGGGGTTACAAACTAGTAAGTAGTAGCACAGCCAAGAAAAGGGAAATAGAATAGTAACAGAAAAAAAACTGTATATATGCTTATATCTTCACACAGATACACACACACAGACACACTCAATATGTATTCTTGGGTCTCTAGTTTTCCAGAGACCATACTTCAAGCATTTCCTCATTCTCGTGTCGGTCCAACAGGACACCAGCTCACAGTCTGCTGCACTCATGAGCTCTTCTCTGCACTCTTGACAGAAATGATCTCTCCTCACTCTAAAATGTCTCTAACTTTATTCTCTTCATTTACTTACTGAATACTATCTTATAGAGCACATTATGACTGTATTTTCTCAAACATAGCAATTTAATAAGTGTTTTCCTTCAGTGCTTTGCATACAAGGGACACAGCATTTCTTGATGCATCATTGGATAGATTGAAGCAAGGAAACCCTTGTCATTCAGACACCCCTGCTTCTTGTACCAAACCTTCATGTACCATTGCTTCTTGTGGTCGCATTATTATTTTATTTATTTATTTATTTGACAGTGAAAGAGAGAGAGAGAGAAAGAGAGAGAGAGCGAGATCTTCCTTCCGTTGGTTCACCTCCTAAATGACTGCTACAGCCGGAGCTGCGCCCATCCGAAGCCAGGAGCCAGGTGCCTCCTCCTGGTCTCCCATGCGGGTGCAAGTGCCCTAGCACTTGGACCATCCTCTACTGCCCTCCCGGGCCACAGCAGAGAGCTGGACTGGAAGAGGAGCAACTGGGACTAGAACCTGCTGCCCATATGGGATGACGGTGCCGCAGGCAGAGGATTAATCAAGTGAGCCACGGTGCCAGCCCCCGTGGTTACATTATTATTTACAGTTCTAATTGGAGATTTCAAGACACAATCTACTGTACTATCTCCTGCTGTTGGAAACTTTTCTGGGTTCCTTTTTGATTGACTCTGAACACGACATTTCACAGGGTTATATTCTTTTTAGTCTGGTGATTTGTATCTTGTAAGGGGAGGTTGAGAAGGGAGCAATCAGCCATCCAGGATATTTCATTTATAAAGCTGCCAAAAGGAGAATCGTTCCTAAGACGCTCCCCATCAGATTACAGTCCTAACACTTCGGGTGCAGGCCTCACCCAAAGCCCAGAGACCCTTGGTACAAGTGAAACCTCTCTCTCTGGAGTCTCCAGTAAGTAAGCTTAGCCAGTAGGACGGGCATGTGAACTGACAGAGAAAGGATAGAAACCACATTACAGTCTTCTCAGCTTCCTTTGAATTCTTTGCAGGGCAACTACCCTGCTACTAAGCTAAGCTCTAGAGGTATTACTAAAATACTCCAATTGTTCTCTATCCCATGCCCTTTATTTAATTTATTGCTGACAAAGTAAAACAATTCTACAAAGACATCATATTGGCTGCAATGCCTCACACACACCTCACCTCCACTCCAACCATCTTTGAATTTTCTTAGCTGGTTCAAATCTTTGAGGAGTGAGTCCTAGGGGAAACCCGAGTTTAGAATTTTCAATCCAGCAAACTGGAGTTCCACAAAATATGAAATTGTGATTATGTTATTCTTGGGTTGGAGCTGACCAAATGAGAAATTCTTTCTCTGGGAGAAATTCTTATCTGGGAGTACCCAGATAAGGGAAGTAACGGATTGTAATAGAATCTCACTATTATTTCGGTGATGTCTAGTGTTCAAGGTATGCCAGCAGGGAAGGAGTTTTATGATGAGTGCTTCATGATCTAGTTCATCAGGAAAGGTGTACATCAAATCTTTCATAGAAATCCATTTATAAGGCAAAGAATAAGAACTTCCAGATACTGTATGTTAACCTTTTGTGTTCATGTGGCTCATGAACATGGGTTAAGTGCTGATGAAGACGATGCTGCATGTTGTTAGCTTGAAAAACTAAAAGGATTTCTGTGGATTATCCTAACTCATGCTCCCCGCCCCCAGGGATAAATTATGCTTGCAGTAATTGAGGAAAGAAACTATGTAAATATATTTTATATTCTCTTTCAAACTATATTTATTAAAAAATAAACTTTCAAGTGTATATTTAAAGCTTATGACATGATGTTACAAGATATACATAGATAGTAAACTGGTTACTATAGTGATTAAAATAAACATATCCAGCATTTCACAAATATATCTTGAAGAGATTCTGTTTGCCTTAACTGACAATTCCATATCTCATGATGCTTGGGTTAAGACTTTAAAAACGGGGTAACTATTACAGGCTGAAAAGAGGTGCAACATTCTCTCCTTTTTTTCTCTTTCGAGCACCCTCTCTGTCTTTGTCAATCTCAGATGATACATGGAATGGTTGCATGGAGAAAATAATCTTTAATAGTTAGCAGCATTAATATTGAGTGTATCCACTGTATGCCATGTAATGTTTAAGGAGCCAAAGAAAAAAAGAAAATCAGGTGCTGCTCCTGACCAGAGTCTAATGAAGTGCATAGAAGAAAAAAGATATTGCATATGAAAGTATAGAGCATGAAGAGTATAGAAAAGATTAATTAGAATTCAGAATGGAAAAGGAATTATGCAGAATGTAAGCAAAATTTCAGGAACTACTCCTAAAGCTCAGGAAAAGATAATTGTTGAAAAGCTTAGAACAATTCATAATAAAAGAAATTGTATTTTTTTGCCCTATAAAAAAGAAGCTTGCCAGGCTAATCCATTACAGTAGAACATGTGTTGTTTGTTAGCTTTTGTTTTTGTTTTTATAAGATAATGAATTGTACTGCTCTCCCTTGTGGTTTGGAGCATAAGGTTTCATATATGTGGGATGTAACGGTGCAGCAGAAATATTAACTGTTCTAAATAGACATCACCCTGGCAATGTTGGTCTCATTAGCTCACAATAATTCCAATTCTAGAAATAGCGGGAAAAAAAAGCAGGAAATGAAATATCAAATGCCTTAATGTGATTCCTTTTCATGGTAAATATCTATAACTAGTTAGTCAGAAGTAGAAACACGTTTCACATTTTTGAAATTTGGGAAAGCAATGGTTGTCAAGAAATGTTTTCTCAAGGATTCAAAGCAAGGATCTTTCAGTTATGATTCGTCAGAAAATGGTTTCTAACCAGACACTTAGAGATATATTGGCATGTTAAATTTGAGTGATACGTGTTATTAACACCCTTACCAAGCACTGCCTAAAGCCAATTCTTTGGAACTTACCGGATTTCCTCAAAACATTTAAGAAAGTACACAAAGGCTTGAGAAAATGGATTTATGACAGTGTTTACAGTATTGTGTTGGTGCTACTCTCTCATCATCAATAACACATTCATTCGTTCTTGAATTCTTTATGCATTTAATATAATGCTACATTTGGGGATATAGATAGGAATATAGCACAGTTCCAGGTTGCAAGAAATCACAACATTTTGGTGAAGATGGGGTCGTCACAGTGTTCAAAGTGCTTATTCCTTTTTATTGTGTGTATGCAAAATGTGAAGTGGGAGATATGGTCTAGAGGGTAGAAGCTTTGGCTCTGAGTTTTTCCTTTTCTAATTAACAGCTGTGTTCTAAGCAGAGAAGATTCTCATCAGTAAAATGAGAAAGTAACTCACTTAATCCTCTTGGAGTTTAGAGGATTATTTGACCTGGTACACACACCTTAGCATAGTGCCAGTGCAAAGTAAAAATTGTGCAAAAATTTGTTAGCTATTATTTCATTGTATCATTCTGATCTAGGCAAAAAAAAATCCTTTCTTTTTGCTCACAAAACAATAAGCAACTTATTTATGGATGTATAGCTCAGAAGTGAAAATACTGGGATCCAAACTTAGGTGTCAGTTTTGTTTTCAGGCTAGAACATTTTTTTAGCCACTATGTTATACACCCCATTGGAATCCATTACCGTGGCAGGTTTTTCTAGGAGAATAGTACACCAGAGGAATGTTTGGCTTTGAGTTTTCCTCTTTCTGGTTTAGTTTATTCTTTGGTTGCAAATTTGCATTTTTCTCTGAAGAAGATTAGACTGTAACACACATGCTAAATCATAGCAAAGAAAAACAACTCAGACCTCAACCTACACCATGGCTTTGGGCCAGTGGTGAATTTCTCAGTTTAAACCTCTGTAGAAGGGGATAATAGTTCCTGTTGTCAAAATCTATTTTTGAGGCCTGCGCCGTGGCTCACTAGGCTAATCCTCCGCCTTACGGCACTGGCACACAGGGTTCTAGTCCCGGTCGGGGCGCTGGATTCTGTCCTGATTGCCCCTCTTCCAGGCCAGCTCTCTGTTGTGCCCAGGGAGTGCAGTGGAGGATGGCCCAAGTGCTTGGGCCCTGCACCTGCATGGGAGACCAGGAGAAGTACCTGGCTCCTGCCTTCGGATCAGCGTGGTGCGCTGGCCGCGGCGGCCATTGGAGGGTGAACCAACGGCAAAGGAAGACCTTTCTCTCTGTCTCTCACTGTCCACTCTGCCTGTAAAAAAAAAAAAAATCTATTTTTGTAGACAGAATGTGCTGATGTGGTAGAGCCTGCCAGTTCTTAGTGATTCAGGAATTGTGCAAGCTGGTAGTTAAAACATTAGTTGTTCAAAATCATCCATGGGGTTACTATTTATGCCATGGATGTTGATAAATGCTGGAAATTAGAGTCTTCATTTTTCTTCCCAGTAAGTTCACCAGCACATCATTTGATAGGTTCTTTTATACCTTGTAGCAATGTCCCAGGTCTATATTAAGAATTTAATATTGTTAGTCCTTATGAGTATAATTATGACGTTAATTCAAAGATCTGCATAGGATTGTTTTTCCTAGTCACCTCTCAAAAGGTTTGTACTGATTTATACTTTTATAGTAGCAAAAAAGATGTCAAGACGTTTCTGTTAAGAAACCTTTATAAAAAGACAGAGACAAAAACAGGCAGTGAGAACTCCCATTCACTAAGAAGACTATCTTTCAGTTTTAGCTCAGTAGAATAAATTTTAGGAATATGCAGAGTTTCAGGGAAGCAAATATCTCATTAGCCAATAGCAATGAAGCTTTAATGAATTGGAAATGCACACTGTAGCTAGCTGCAGGTTATAGTGAGCTTCTAGTTTTGTTCTTCCTGTTTCAGGGCAGAATACTAAACATTGCATGAACTAATCTGAGATAACACAAAAAATAAATATTTTTAAGTATAGTGTACCCATCTATTGTTTTGTATTTCTTCTGTTTCTTTTGGTCAATGAAATTTGCATGCCTGGAAGTAAAGTATTTGAAAGTCACATACAAATTAAAAAATGTGTTTTCAATGATGGAGTCCAAGACTTGACTCTGAAGAGAGTGTCTATATATCAAATACCTTTAGGGCTTGGTCTGCCACTTGATCTGGACACAGGAAAAGTAGGATTCCAGGCAGAGGGGAGTGCTTTCCCAAACATCACTTGGGCAAGTGATTAGAGGCAGCTGCTTGAACTCACGTTTCAGCCCAGGAACTCAGAAGTGAGCCACAATTTTCAGTAGCTTTGCTTCTACCACGAGAATGAGGGAGTCTGCTACAAGTGTAGAGCAGTTTTTGGGAGTAGAAAACTCTCCATTTAGGTATAAAATGAGGGAAAGAATAATTATAACAAAGAAGGAACGTTAAAAGATGTTGAAGGATTACACCTCCATATTTATACTCGATACCTACTGACAGAAAAGTAAGTTTTCTCCAAGACAACTTACTGTATTTTTGATGAAATATTTAGGGAAGCAATTGCTCAGACTCACTTGTATTTCCTTTATTTTCCTATCGGTGTATATAATTTTATCTTTTAAAAGATTTTCATATAAAATTAAATAAATGGGTAATGCATATGCATATTCTTATTAACATAGTTCAGATTATAAGTGTTTTATAATTCAATGAAAATAATTAAAAAATAGAGAAATGTACAAAGTTTACATGATTTGATCTTTCTGCTACAAATACTGTTAAAATTTGGGTACTAATCTTGTAGATTTTCTAGTAAGCAACATCCAAATATATATAAATAACTCATATGAACATATGTATTATTGCTCACTTGTTTTTTTTATGTGTATATCTTAAATATGAGGACATCCTCTTCTAAAAACTCGCCTTTTTGTTTGTTTACCTATTGTTGCAAGTGGATATATGAAGACTTATTCATTGTTTTTAATTTTTATATATAATATGCTTGCTTGCACATACTATAATTTATGGAACTAATTGGCTGATAGAAATTGAAGAGTTCTCAAATTTGTTAACATTAAAACACTGGCCTTTCACAGGTGTACCCCTATCAATGATTTGTGTATTCTCTGTGTTTCTATAGAATAATTATGGTTGCTGCTTGACTGACAATGGGGTTAGCTCCTGACGAAACCCATCATAAGCTGAAAATAGGTATCTAAGTTGAAAATGGGCTTAAAACACCTCACCTAACAAACATAGCTTAGCGAACTCAAAGAAAATATACTCAGAATACTTACACTAGTGTAGAGTTGGACAAAATCATCTAATATAAAGCACACAAAGCTAATTTTATAATGCAGTATTGAGCGATTTGTGTGACTCACTGAATACAATACTGAAAGAGAAAAAAATGATTCTATGGACTCATTTTTGAACCGTCAGATGCTAAGTGTTATCTATATTCAGAAGTGGGTAGCTTATTAACATTTAAATTCTCAAAATAATTCTGCAGGGTAAGGTTACTGTAATTATCCCTATTTTATTGATGAATTAGCTAAAAAATAAAAAGGTCAACTTACCAATATAGATAATTTAGGTGGGAGGGGAAGTCAGATGTTGAGCACCCACCATGTACCCATACAAGCAGACTACAAAGCTCCACACCAAGCTGCCCCATCACTCTTTCCTCTTTGTACTTCAACACGGTAGCTTCTTCATCAGATGAGAGTATACTATTCCATGACCCTTAATGAGTTCCTGAAACTGCAAATAGCACCAAACTCTGTATATACGACATAATACATTTAAATCTCATTTTAAATAAGTACTTGTCACAAACTGTGGCTGTAACTTTTGCAATCTGAGTGGGATAGGAACTAGTATGATTTTCTTTTTGCCTCTTCACAACTTCACAGAGAGATTTGTTCTGAGTGTGATCTCAGCAACTTCAGTATATGTTTTTCCATGTCCTTAAGTAAAGGATATCGACATTTCAAATAAAGAAAGTACTTTACAGCTTCTCTTTGGCATATCTGAATTTCTAGGTCATTAATAAGTAGTTTAGAAGCGCATCCTGCTACCGTTGGAATGTAGTTTGATTGTCCCCCCCAAAATTCATGTTGGACACTGGTTTCCCGAGTGGTGGTGTTGGGAGATAATGGAGCCTACTGAGAGGTCTCCAGGTGAATTAGGGAAATGCCCTTGAAAGCGATTAAGGTGTTTCTCATTAGAGTATGGTTATTTTTTTTTATTTGACAGGTAGAGTTAGACAGTGAGAGAGAGACAGAGAGAAAGGTCTTTCTTCTGTTGGTTCACCCCCAAAATGCCTGCTATGGCCGGCGCGCTGTGCCGATCTGAAGCCAGGAGCCAGGTGCTTCCTCCTGGTCTCCCATGTGGGTGCAGGAGTCCAAACTCTTGGGCCATCCTCCACTGCCTTCCCAGGCCACAGCAGAGAGCTGGACTGGAAGAGGAGCAAATGGGACTAAAACCCAGCGCCCATATTGGATGCCAGTGCAGCAAGGTGGATGATTAACCAAGTGAGCCACGGTGCCGGCCCCGAGAGTATGGTTATTAAAAAGCCGTCCAGTCTCTCTGCTTTCTTGTACTGAGATGTGATCACCTGCTCCAGACATTGCTTTCACCCATGAGGTGATGCAACCAAGAGACCCTGACTACAGCTGGACTGCTACCAGCAGTATGCCCTTGAAACTCCGAAACTGTGAGCTAAGTAAACCTATTTTCTTCCTAAGTAGTATGTCTCAGTTATTTTGTTATGATGATGGAATACAGACTCTAGTCTGTTTGTATTGCTGTAACAAGCTACCATAGATAAGATGCCTTACAAAAAACCAGAACTTTGTTTTTCCCAATTCCGTAGGATTGAAGTCTAAGCCAGCAGGTTTGGTGTCTGCTTCCTAATTCATATACACAGACATCTTTTTCTGTGTTTTCATGTTGTGTAAGGGGCAAGTGTCTCTGGAGTCACTATCATAAGAGATTAATGGGCACTAGTCCCATTCATGAGGTCTTGGTCATCGAGATCAGATGGAGGCACCATCTTTGGATACTATCACGTAAGAGATTAGGCTTCAACACATGAATTTTGAGGGACATAAACATTCAACCAGTAGTAAATCTTAATCAACTGGTTGAATTTATATATTCAGTTTTTTGTATGAGTAAGATTGTGTCCAAATTTTACATGATATATTTTAGGTTTTGTTGTATAAGTAAAAAGAAAAATAATAAATGGTAAGCAAATACTCTATACAGTATAATTCACAATGTTGTTTCTCTTAAAGATGATATGAAATAGCTTGACAATGGATGGCTTTTGAAGTTCAGTAAAATAAATTAATAAATATCTTATGGACTTATTATAAGAGTGGCTATAAGTGATTAGAACACTGCCTAGTATATGATGAGTATTTGATGAATTATAGTTACTAAAATATTTAGTAGAAATTGCAAATATTTTGCCAAAAAGGGTGAGTCAATTTACAATACTAATTTAACAATTTTATCATAGTAACTTGTAACCTAAAACATAACTTGATGTAACTGTTTATCAGAGAAAAACAAAGTTATTATCTCAAAGCTGTCATATATGACCACATATCTTTTGCACAGATGAGAGGGATAGGTAAACTTGCTTAAAGTCTAAAACAAAAAAGTTACCTTCCATAGACTCCCATAATAATTTAATGTTACCTATTATTTTCTCAAATATGTGTCTATAATTTTTGGGTTCCAAATTGAAATAAATGTTATATTTCGTGCCGGCGCCACAGCTCACTTGGCTAATCCTCCGCCTACGGCGCCGGCACCCCGGGTTCTAGTCCTGATTGGGGTGCCGGATTCTGTCCCGGTTGCTCCTCTTCCAGTCCAGCTCTCTGCTGTGACCCGGGAAGGCAGTGGAGGATGGCCCAAGTGCTTGGGCTCTGCACCCGCATGGAAGACTAGGAGGAGACACCTGGCTCCTGGCTTCGGATCTGCACAGTGTGCCGGCCGTAGTGGCCATCTGGGGGGTGAGCCAACAGAAGGAAGACCTTTCTCTCTGTCTCTCTTTCTCACTGTCTAACCCTTCCTGTCCAAAAAAAAAAAAAAAAAAAAATGTTATATTTTCACCAATGACTCTAGGTAAGTATAATTACTCCTAGGTAAGTATAATTATTGTCAACAGATGAATTACATCTTCTAGGTTAAGAAAATATTGAAGGAAATTTCTTGTGCTTCCATAGTTTTTAAAAAAGTAGTGAGAACTTGGCACATAACTGAATTCAGGGATTTTTTTATATAAATGAAATCAATCAGCTTTTCTATGCAATCCATTTTTTTGAGACCTTGGTCCTTCATTCATTCATTTTCCTTAATAATGCAGACTTGGCTCTACATTTTGATTTTAAGCTATTGGAGTTGTTACTCCCTACTCAATTTCTCATTTCAAATGTAGTGGTGTTAAATAGCTTTAGGTAGGAATTAGAGAAGTAAAAGAACTTTCTCTTAGGAGGTCAGAAAGAACTTTTCACCTGCTGTTTCTTTAGTCATTTCCTACTTGAGATCATAGTTCTATGATATTTTTAGAGCCAGATCTCTGCAGTTTCTGATGTCCTGACTTTCATAATTGAACCCAGTAGTTCTGTAGTCACAAGAAGATATTGAAAGAGAGATTCTAAATCTTAACTCTCCATGACCAGTTTCTGGTTTCGAACAACTAATTTAGGATATCAAATGTGGCTGCCATTTCTGATACTATAAGGCGTTAACAAATACAGTTCAGTTTTCTTCCCATGGAAAACTGATGGGTTTCTCTACCCCTTCTCCAATAGGAAACGTTTGTTGATCTGTTGGAATTATTAGAGTGCTTATTTTTTTTTTTTGCTTTCAGATATACTATTTTCTTTTTTTTAATGTTAAGATTTGCAATTTATTTTTTTTTCCTTTTTATTTAGTAAATATAAATTTCCAAAGTACAGTTTATGGATTACAATGGCTCTCCCCCATAATTTCCCTCCCACTCACACCCCTCCCATCTCCCACTCCCTCTCCCATTCCATTTTACATCAAGATTCATTTTCAATTATCTTTATATACAGAAGATCAGTTTAGCACATATTAAGTGAAGATTTCATCAGTTTGCACCCACACAGAAACACAAAGTGTAAAGTACTGTTTCAGTACTAGTTATAGCATTACTTCACATTGGACAACACATTAAGGACAGATCCCACGTGAGAAGTATGTACATAGTGACTCCTGTTGTTGTCTTAACAATTCGACACTCTTGTTTATGGCATCGGTAATCTCCCTAGGCTCTAGTCATGAGCTGCCAAGGCTATGGAAGCCTTTTGAGTTCGCTGACTTCGATCTTATTCCGACAGGGTCATAGTCCAAGTGGAGGTTCTCTCCTCCCTTCAGAGAAAGGTACCTCCTTCTTTGATGGCCCCATTCTTTCCACTGGGATCTCACTCACAGAGATCTTTCATTTAGGTCTTCCTTTTTTTTTTTTTTTTTTTTTTTTTTTCCAGATTGTCTTGGCTTTCCATGCCTAAAATACTCTCATGGGCTCTTCAGCCAGATACGAATGCCTTAAGGGCTGATTCTGAGGCCAGAGTGCTGTTTAGGACATCTGCCATTCTATGAGTCTGCTGTGTATCCCGCTTCCCATGATGGATCGTTCTCTCCCTTTTGGATTCTATCAGTTAGTATTAGCAGACACTAGTCTTGTTTGTGTGATCCTTTTGACTCTTAGACGTATCAGTGTGATCAATTGTGAACTGAAATTGATCACTTGGACTAGTGAGATGGTATTGGTACATGTCACTTTGATGGGATTGTATTGGAATCCCCTGGCACGTTTCTAACTCCACCATTTGGGGCAAGTCCGATTGAGCATGTCCCAAATTGTACATCTCCTCCCTCTCTTATTTCCACTCTTATATTTAACAGAGATCACTTTTCAGTTAAAATTTAAACACCTAAGAATAATTGTGTGTTAATTACAGAGTTCAACCAATAGTACTAGAACAAAAAAAAATTAAAATGGAGAAAGTATTACATTGTACATCAACAGTCAGGACAAGAGCTGATCAAGTCACTGTTTCTCATAGTGCGCTTTTTTTATAGTAGTTTCACTCGGCAAAAAGTGCTCAGGCTTTGTTATAGGCCACATACCAGGGCCCATTGTAAGACTGATAAACTTTCACTCTAAGATCCTTGAGAGAAAGAAGGGAAAATTGTTCCCCTCTATCTATTTGCTACACTATCCCTTCAGCTTCCACAAAACTAAAAAAGTAGAGTATTTAGGCCTAGGTACATTTCCGTAGGTCACTCAGAAGAACAGTATCATTTACTTAGTTACAAACCTTATTTTCTGGATAGTTTGACTTTATCATGTTTCTCATAAGAGAAGGTCTCTAAACATTTATATTTCCAAAACAATTAAAAAAATTGTTCCTGTTGCTACTTCCAAGAAAATCAGAATTCTGTTGGTGAGGGAATATACAAAAGTATAGAAACTACAGTATTGACACCCTCTAGATAATCATAACTCACTGCAAATATATTCATGCATGACAAATACTCTCCATGTAACATGCGGAATTCCTTTCTTATGTTCTTTCCTTCAGCCTTCTCTTGAAAGCTGTTTTCAGAGTTGTTTGTAGACATTCCAAAGCATGATCAAGTCAAAGACTGAGTTGTTACAAAATTATTGCATTGGAGCTTTTAGTTGTTTCTGGGAGATATTTAGGGGGAAAAAAATCTTCACTAGGGCAGCCAATGATTTGGTCACCCATGGATTGCTGCATCAAGTCCAAGAAATTACGGCATCTATCCAGAAAGCAGAATGGCACCGCTAACCTGAATACAGGTGTTGTGACTAGATACTCTAACCTTAAAATGTATCAGGCCTCATGCTAGCATATCCGGTATAGTAGTTGTTCAGGTAGCAAACAATTGGCCCAAGTGCTTGGGCCCTGCACCTGCATGGGAGACCAGGAGGAAGCACCTGGCTCCTGGCTTCGGATCGACACAGCATGCTGACCGTAGTGGCCATTTGGGGGGTGAACCAATGGAAAGGAAGACCTGTCTCTCTCTGTCTCTCTCTGTCTCTCTCTGTCTCTCTCTCTCTCACTGTCTAACTCTGCCTGTCCAAAAAAAAAAAAAAAAAAAAAAAGGTGGAGTCAAACATTTAGAGGCAGAAACACTAACTGGAACTAATTGACAAGTGTTATTAACACTCACCAGGATACCTTTTTACATAGGAAAATGATAGTTAAATAAATACAGTGATTATTGTACTCAGCCATTAATTTTCATTTCAGTATCAGGCTGGCCCAGGACTTGGCTATTGACCAGAATTTCAAAGTTATGGAAGATTTCTAAGTGAACATTTCTGTTTCTCAAGCAAGTTTTGCTTCTGTCATTTATGCACATGTGTGTTTTGTGTTTGTATGTGTTATATATGTGTCTTTTTATCACATCTCTGTGGGATATAGACATGGATTGTTAACTATCGTCAGTCTCTGAGAAGCTCCTCTCACTTCCCTGATGTATTTTTAAAACTATTCCAGGATTGTAAGCATAAATAAAATTAATTCATATACTTTCCTTGTGAGTTAAATATTCGGGTAAGAATTTGAAAGCAAGTCTTTGAGTCTGTCAATCATGCGTACACCACAAATGCTACAAATCTTTTACGAAATGGAAGCGTTATTATGTTGAATGTGTTATTTATCTCTAAGTACATTTTACCATGTTAAATATGTAATTGGAAGACTCATAAAATTGAGGCTTCACTGAAAGCAAAACCAAAGGAAATACATTTGTCTACTACTCACAACGGAAGAAATGGTGGAGGAGAGTCAGCTGGTGTCTGATCAAAGCCAGATGTTCCAGCTCCCATCTGAAATGGGAAGGTACTAGAGCTCAGAAAACTGTAGATCTGAGCTCTGCATTGATTGCCTTACTAATTTTCTGTGTAACCCAGCAGTCACTTGAGCCTTTTTGACCTTTGTTTTCTTGTCTTTTTTTTTTAACTTTTATTTAGTAAATATAAATTTCCAAAGTACAGTTTATGGATTACAATGGCTCCCCCCCCCCAATAACTTCCCTCCCACTCGCATCCCTCCCATCTCCCGCTCCCTCTCCCATTCCATTCACATCAAGATTCATTTTCAATTATCTTTATATACAGAAGATCGATTTAGTATATATTAAGTAAAGATTTCATCAGTTTGCACCCACACAGAAACACAAAATAAGAGGAATGAAGCAGATATTTTCCCAAGGACCTTTGTTTCTTTGAAAAGTTAGCCCACTTAAAATTATGTAGCTTGAAATATTTCCAAGGCATGTGCACTAGAATGACACTTAGTCCATTTTCAGGAGCAGTGGAAGGGGCCTCTGGTGATGCAGATGACGGTGCATCTGATCTCCAACTCTAAGGATTTCACCTATCTCCTGGGGATGAAGGAGGGCCTGGGCCAGAGGTGAGGGCATCTGACGACCATCTTGGATTGACTTGAACTACTCAATTCTTATGTTTCCATTAAATAACTGTTGAAAACCACCTATTGAATTTATTTGTTAATTTTCACCATCTCAGGACAAGGAACATGATAAATTTGAGGGTATTGGTGATTCACCCATACATAAAATCATATTCTAGTCTCCTAAAAAGAGTATCTGTCTGATTTTTGTAACAAAAATCCCCACAACCTCTTCTACCCTCAGAGTCATTTAGTGCAAACAAGCATATTAGTGTTATGTTAGTTTCTAAGATCTACTGCAACAAATTATCATAAATTATCATAAACAGTTTATGATAATTACATATATATAATTCCAATTACATATATATAATGCTGACAGTTTTGGAAACAAGAAGTCTGATAGCAGATTCTTAGCAAGACGGTTCTCCCTTGAAAGCTTCTAGAAAAGAATGGGTTCCATGCCTCTCTCTGAGCTGCTGGAGGTGGCTTGCAATGCTTGGCACGTGTTGGCTTGGAGAGGCATCCCGCTAAACTCTGTCTCTGTTGTCACATGTGCGAGTGTGTGTGTGTGTGTGTGTGTGCTCCTCTAACTCTGTGTATCTGTGTCCAGATCTCTCTCTTTCCTTCTAAGGATACCAGTCATTGTATTTAGGAACCAAGCTACTAGTTATTATTTTAAAATGTGGCTTACTTATACTGACCAAAACACCATGTAAAAATTATATTAATAATACTTTTCATAAATTTTACACCTATGAAATTTGGGGGATGATACACAAAATTGAAGGCATATTAGGTTAATTTTGAGGAGGCAAAACTATGATTTAATTTAAAAAGAAAAAAATTTAAGGGAACATAGAATGTCTCTTTCGATCCTAAATTGTTTCCTTTATGGATTTTTGTTTTCTTTTTCTTTTTTTCCTTTATTTAATGAATATAAATTTCCAAAGTACAGCTTATGGATTACAATAGCTTCCCCCCCATAACTTCCCTCCCACCCACAACACTCCCCTCTCCCACTCCCTCTCCCCTTCCATTCACATCAAGATTCATTTTCAATTCTCTTTATATACAGAAGATCAATTTAGCATATATTAAGTAAAGATTTCCACAGTTTTCACCCACACAGAAACACAAAGTGTAAAATACTATTTGAGTACTAGTTATAGCATTAATTAAACACCTAAGAGTAATTGTGTATTAATTACAGAGTTCAACCAATAGTTTTAAGTAGAACATAAAAAATACTAAAAGGGTAAAGTATTAAGTTCTTTTTTTTGTTTGTTGTATAGTTATTTTTTTATTTAATAAATGTGAATTTACAAAGTTCAACTTTTGTATTGTTGTGGCTCCCCCCACAACCTCCCTCCCTCCCATGACCCTCCCATCTCCCACTCCCTCTCCCATCCCACCCTTCATCGAGTTTCATTTTCAATTACCTTCATATACTGAAGATCAACTTAGTATATACTAAACAAGGATTTCAACAGGCTGCATTCACACAACCGCACACAAGGTATAGGGTATTGTTCAACTAGTAGTGTTGTTTTTAAGTTTCATAGTAGAACACATGAAGGACAGAGATCCTACGTGGGGAGCATGTACCCAGTGACTCCCGTTGTTGATCCAACAATTGGCACTCTTATTGATGACATCAGCAATCACCCAAGACTCTTGCTATGAGCTGTCTAGGCTATGGAAGCCCCTTGAGTTCACCGACTCTGAACTTGTTTAGTCAAGGCCATATCACAGTGGAGGTTCCTTCCTCCCTTCAGAGAAAGGCGCCTCTCTCCTTGATGGCCTGTTCCTTCTGCTGGGGTCTTGTTCACCAGGATCTTTCATTTAGATTGTTTTTTGCCACCGTGTCATGGCTTTCCATGCCTGTGAGACTCTCATGGACCTTTTAGCCAGATTTGAATGTCCCAAGGGTTGATTCTGAGGCAGGAGTGCTGCCATTCTATGAGTCTGCTGTGTGTCCTGTTTCCCCCGCAGGATCATTCTCTCCCTTTTAATTCTATCCTTCATTATTTGCTTACACTGGTCTTATTTGTGAAATCTCATCGACACATACCCTATCTTTTTGATGGGTTGTGTATTTATACTTATCACTTTACCAAGTGCGCTGGCATTGGTACTTGCCTTCTTGGTAAGATTGAGTTGAAATCCCCTGGCACATTTCTAGTTCCACCATTGGAGGTAAGTCCAAGTGAGCATGTGCCAACCTATATATCTCCTCCCTCTCTTATTCCCACTCCTATGTTTAACAGAGATCACTTTTCTGTTAATTTTAAATGCCTAAGAATGATTGTGCATTGATTACAGAGTTCAACCAGTGCTCTTATGTAGAACAAACAGAGCAACAACAACAACAACAACAACAACAAAAATACTAAAAGGAATAAAATAGTAAGTTGTTCCTCAACAGTCTAGACAAGGGCTGATCATGTCATTGTCTCTCATAGTGTCCATTTCACTTCAATGGGTATCATTTTAGATGCTTGTTTAGTTGCCATCGATCAGGGAGAACATATGATATTTGTCCCTTTTGGACTGGCTTATTTCACTCAGCATGATGTTTTCCAGCTTCCTCCATTTTGTTTTCTTAAAACAAATATTTCTCCTAATTTCTCTATCTGATGTAAACTTACATTATTTAGTAGTTCTATGTTTTTCATTTTTATCTTTTAGTTTTTCACCTATCATATTGATTCTTAAAATCTATTTTTAGCATTGATGGGAATGTGATCTCTATTAGGTTTAAAGGTGACTTATTAGACTTCACTAACTACCTGCGGTGGAATTTGATCCAGCTATAATCATTTGTTTAAGGAAGGTAACATGACTTATACATGGACAAATTGAAAGATACTGTATTATCACCTTTTCCCCTCAATTTCTCACTTCTCACTGAATTTATAATAGGTTTAGTTAAACATTAATAAAATTAGAAAATGTTAATAATATTTATGCTTGTAAATAAGACATCTTGCTCAAAATATTAACATACACACTTCATGGATAGAACCCAATGGTAGAGGGGCAAGAGGGTTGGTCAATGAAATTTGAAGCAGTGAAGTGACATGATACAATTTATCTGGCTTTTAAGATTTCTTTTTTTAAATAGTGAAAAGAAGGTGGGGATGATACAATAATCTATATAATGTGTTTGTAAACTCTCTAAACTAGACAATGTCCATGAAAAGTAAGTAGATGGGTCTTGATTAAAAAGAAGTTTAGAAAGTATGACTGATACAGCACATGCTGGAAAAGAGAAGGGAAGGGCCTGCTGATGGTGGAAGTTTCTGTGTTGTTCCATTAAGTTGATGGTGGTATCTTTGCTAGCCTAGAAAACATTGGAGATGTGTTAATGGGATTTTGGAAAAATGATGATTGATTTTGTGTTTCTCATTTGTGTTGTTGGGCTCCTGGGTTCGGATCGGCACAACTCCAGTGATCGCGGACAATTGGGGAGTGAACCATCAGATGGAAGGCCTCTCTCTCTCTCTTTCTCTTCCTCTTCTTCTCTCTCTGTGTAACTCTTTCAAATAAATAAATAAATATTTTTTTAAAAAACAATACATGATAGAACTGAAATACTGCTCCTTATGGTATCTGGGAATTGTGGGGAAAGGCAAGGACAGAATAAAGGGAAAAATAATGGTAAAATATGAAAATCTCCATTCCTTTTTTTAAATTAAAATTATTTATGTGAAAGGGAGAGAGATCTTCAATCCACTGGTTCACTCCTTAGATCTCTAATCAGCTGGATGGAGCCAGATCAGGCAAAATCCAGGAGCCAGGAACTCAATCTGGGTCTATCGTGTGGTTGGAAGGTACTTAAGTATTGAGCCATCAGTATAGTCTTGCCGCGGACACATTAGCTGGAAGCTGGAATCAGAGGCACAGCCAGGACTCTGGCCCACACACTCTGATATGGAATGTGGGTGTCCCAAACAAAGTCTTAACAGCTACATCAAACATCTGCCCAAAAGTTTCCATTCTTAAAAATCCTTCATTCTTGCCTCAATCAGAGCTGGACTCCAAAGGAGGGAGAAGTTTGGAAACCCAATTGTTGGGAATCTTGGAATACAGGAAGTGGTGGTGTGCTTTTCCCGGCATCCTAGGTTGGAGGAGGGGAGGATGTTGGATGTTGCTGATCTCAACAAGATACTTATAACCAAGCCACTTCAAATGTGGGCAGAAAAGGACCAGTTTTACTAGGCTGGGTAGCATGACTACTCCCCTGAAGCATACACATAAGGGATAGGGACCCATGTGTCTGTGTGCCCCAGTGAGGGACAATGGCTACTGAAATGGCTAGTGGGGCCATCAGAACTGAGCCTACAGCATGTGTGGCATACTTTGACAGCACAGTGATGGGTGCCAGAATGTAACTGTGAGAGTCAGCTGCAGCAGCAGCTGCATATCACCATCTCAGAGAACAACTAGCTGGCCACTCTGCAGCCAGAGACTTGCCAGAGTCCAAGACAAAAGCACATTGGAAAGCCCCTGATTTTCTCCACCCAGCATGAGGCCACATGCAAACTCTTCCTTACACACAGAACTGCTCTCAGAGAGGAGCAGGAGCAGGGAGAACTTCCCATGATGCAACATTTTCTTGAGTCATACAGGCAGAGCCACAGCTACTCATGAAGGTTGTTTTTTTTGTTTGTTTTGTTTTGTTTTTGTTTTTGTTTTTGTTTTTTGTTTTTTTGATAGGCAGAGTGGACAGTGAGAGACAGAGAGAAAGGTCTTCCTTTACCGTTGGTTCACCCTCCAATGGCCACCGCGGCTGGCGCACTGCGGCTGGCGCACCGTGCTGATCCGAAGCCAGGAGCCAGGTACTTATCCTGGTCTCCCATGGGGTGCAGGGCCCAAGTACTTGGGCCATCCTCCACTGCACTCCCTGGCCATAGCAGTGCGCTGGACTGGAAGAGGGGCAACGGGGACAGAATCTGGCGCCCCGACCGGGACTAGAACCTGGTGTGCCAGTGCCGCAGGCAGAGGATTAGCCTATTGAGTCGTAGGGCCGGCCGAAGGTTGTTTTAACTACAGGGTTGGACTAAGGTTATCCAATTGGTTGAAATGGTAGTCTCCTCTAACCACATCTCTATCACTTGGAAGGATGAAGAATTTTTAAGAAAGGTTGGGTTAATGGTAGAAAAATAAAGGCATTTTCTTTGCACTTTAGGGTGGATGTAAGTACATCTGAGACTCTGTTCTTAACTCTATTTTGACTTTGTCCAAATCACCAGGGAACAGGACAGTCCATGGAGGCTGTGTTTATTGGCATTCTGAATGTCTAGGTGGCATACTCAGGAAGGCTTTAGTTTCATAGCAAAATTGGTGTTGTTGAATGCTGTTGAAAAATTATACTCTGTTAGTAGTTCCAGGAGTTCTACAGTGAGAGTGAATTTGGCTTTTCTTTCAGAATAATCCCTGGTCAGGAAAGCAAGAAAGACCTGGTTTTCTCATGAGTATAACTGAGCTGAGAAATCGCGTTTCTTCTGCTTTAGGAAAGTACTCAAGTTCAGGGTGCCTGACTCTTATCGGGGACACAGCAACTTCCATCTATATTTCAGTGGCGGAAATGAGAGATTCGTCTCAACAGCTGATTTTTATCCCAGTCACTGCACAAACTGTCAGTGTTGTTTGAGATTTCATCCTAGTAGGCTGTTTATCACTCCAACTTTCTTTGTTCTTCCTGGCTTTGATCTCAGTGGACCAGATTCTTGTCCTAAGTAACTCTAGGGGAATTCCAGTACAAGAGCAGCACTCTCTGATGTGATGTTGGAAGTGCTGGTTTCGCTTGCTCCATCGTTTGTATTTGCTTCTCTGTGTGTCTCATATTTTTATTTAATTATTTTTACTTTAGCTCATTTTCAGAGTGCAGAGAGTCAGAAAAACAAGAGGAAGATTGGTCTTCTACAAAATGTTCTTTTAGATTGATGGTTCAAAGAACTGCAGACTGGCAATAAATGCCCTGCTCTAGATTCTGTCACATGGGAGTCAGTCCAAACACAAGTGTTTATTTCCTTGGTGAAAAATAATCTTCATGGTGGTTTGTGAGTGGTGGTTTCAAGTATGGAATCACATTAAATGATTTTTGTGCAGTCAAACCCTTTCTAGACATTTATGTTTGACTGTTGTTAAGTGTTCTAAAATTGTAATCAAGTTTTGGATTGTCTATTATGGTTTTTGGCATACTCACAGATTTTTGGTTGTTGATCAGTTTGTATTAGTACATTTTTTTACTTGTGTGTCACTCTCTTTTGCAAGATCTCTTCCTTCGACAGATAAATCTTTTGTACTTATGCCAAGGGCCCCTGTGAATCTGAATTTGTTACAATACTACTTGTAATCAGTGTCCCTCAGGAAATCTACAAAAATAGTTTATGGATCTATGTTAATACACATCACACACATATACATAGATATTTAAAGTCAAATGAAAACAGACACATATCATATTTAAGACAGTTTGAGAGAGCTGAAGTAACATTTTGCCTGGAATGGTAATTTTTCAGTGTAATGCAATGATTAAAATCATAGTTCCTTTACATATGAATATTAACAAAAGGAACATGAATTGACCTTTACCTAATAAATGCCATATATTTAACATTCAAAAATCATCCAAAAATGTTGGCCGTAATGATACTCCAAAAAGTTCATGAAACAATAGGGAAAAAAGATAAATATATTTTGATGCAAAAATTTCAAAATTCATGCAAATTTTTTTCATAATATGTATTTCCCATGAACTTTGTAAAGACTTATGCATGGGTCTGAAAAATTTTTGCATTAAAAGAAACTTTTCTCTTAATTTCACTTCCACACATGTTTTGAAATCCCCTTGTGGTAGAAAAAAGCAAAAAAGGGAAACGTTGCTGAAAAGATTGACAAACTCAGTTTAGTTTGGGACACTAAACAAACTAAACTAAACAAACTCTGGGAAAATTTTCTTTGCAACATAGAGTATTTCAGCGGTGTCACACTTTGTTTGAAGGCAATACTACTTCCTTGTTAATCCTGTGTCTTGGCTATGATAGAGCTAAGCTCGTTTTCACCTGACCTCATAATGTCCCATAATTAGAGCCAAAGCTATGGTCCTTACCCATAGAGCAAATGGATAATGGTAAAGAAACTGAAGCTATGTTTCTATGAATGTGGCCAGTGAAACATCCATAATAAACCTTCTTGTTGATTTGGTTACTTACTATACTTTATGAATAATATTTGTATACAGAGCTAGGTGCTTTGTATAAATCTCTATACCATCTAAGTCTATATATTACTGTGTATATAAAACTCCATTCTTCATACATTACCAGCTCTATGTATCATCTCCTCTGCTTACGATCCAAATTAAAATAAAGGAACAGGAAACCCTTTAGCTCAGATCCTTAGAGAATCACTGTTTGTAGTCACTTTGCATAAAGAAGGGGACTGGAGAACAACTCTGGGGTTAGGTTTCCTCTGGAAGTTGGACTTCTTATCCCATGAGTGTTCTCAATTCTCACTGGTAATCTGGAGCCATTATCCTTTAAGTCCTTGTCCTTTAAGAAATTGCCAATCTTTTAAATTTAGGAGTTTGTTCTTAGCATATACTCTTAATGCAATCTCATTAAACTTCTCATATCCTTGTGAAATTTTCAAATCAGATTCTTCTAATCTGTCGTCTAAAAACTTGTTGAGTGCATATAATTTATTATCTTTATGTCTCAGCTTACAAGTTAACACAACACAACATTAACATAACATATTGATGGCAAAATGTAAAGCTTCACATAAACAAAAACAAAAGTCAAACAGATGGGAGCTAAACACAGAGTAGAATAGCTGTGGGGTACAGAAAACGTATTTATTTCTTATTTTCAGATAGCAATCTACATTATAAAATTTTTGGCAGTGATATAAATTTTGGGCCAAAGGTTTGAATGAGACATGAAATTATTCAGGCTATTTTCCATAAATCATAAAATCTCATGGGTACTTCATAAAACAAAATGTATTAATTTGATGTCCTGACATTAGAGGAAACATGCTGATAGAGCCCAAATTCCTCTCAGGGAATTCAGCAAAGCCATACAACAGAAGACTTTTGGAGAATGGCTTATCTCTGAGAAGACTATAATGGAGTGCAAGCCCTGGATAATTCCAGAGTTCATATAATTCTGAACTCAGTCAAATAGCGACCCAACTCATTTGTAGAAATCATAGAACTTGACATTGAACTGTACAAATGTACTGAGCCTAGAACTAAACCTAGAATGTGCTTATTTTGCTACAACACAAATGAAAATCAATTCAAACTAGAGCCAAACTGAGATGAGCCTTAAAATATTCTTGAATTCTAAACCTAAATGAATTTAGAATGTTCAGCTATGTAGCTAAGATAAGATTTAAAAGACTCCCCCAACAGCCTGTTCTTTAGCCTTAAGATTTGGTCAGTGCACGTTGCCAATATCCCTGCATGTGGGAGATTTAAAATGGTACATTTCAGAAAACCAAATTCATAAACTTGGATGTGTCTACATAATACAATGTGTGCTTTAAACATTCCCCTTCTCCCTACACATACTTTTCTTTTGTTGTACTTCACATTATATGTATATTATTACCTCTGATCAAACTATAATCCCCCTTCAACCAGCTTTGAGCATGGTCTACCATATTAGCTATGTTTCTCTCACCTCTCCCTTTCTAGAATCTAGATTCTGGGATCTTTGCATAAATCATTCACTTAACTCATGCTTATAGAAGGCTCACTAGTGAGCTCTTGAGATCTGAAAGATTTTCTGTAATGTACAACTTTGTCTTTCTTCGGGTAATAACTGAACAAGTCAATTGAAGTGATTCATAGTGTAATATTTTACATTAACTTCATAAAGTTTATGGAAAATATAAATCTGTTCTAGTTTGTGTTAAATAAGATACAACTTTGTAACTAAAATTGATTTACTAACAATAATTAATTCAAGTAACAGTTGTTGAATTATTAATAGGTACCTAATAGGTACTCTTCTAGGGAAAAAATCTATTAGGGAAAACTCTATTAGGGAAAAATTAATATTCACATTTATCCAGGAGATTATTATGTATGCCTTTATTAAATACCTACTATGTATTAATTGTTGCTTAAAATTCATATCCTGCCTTTTCTCATTTAATTGACATAGCAGTTTATGGTATGTCTTTTGCAGATGTGGAAACTAATGCTTAGAGAACTTAAGGAAATAGATCTGATTCCCAAATCTATGATTGCAAATATATATGATCATCAGACATACTTTTATGTTCACCAGATGCTTTCTAAAAATGAATTGGTTTTAAACATTGAGATTTTGAAAGCTTTTGCAGAAAAATACAGATCTTTGGATTCTCTTTATAAATCAGAAAATCTGGCAACAGTAGACTGACATTCCACATGAAGACAATTGGCCACAGTTGAGCAACAACTATTCACTTTATACTGGCAATCCTATTCCCAATCTGATGTAATTCTTAGTGGCTTGCACTATTCACTTATGCTATATGTGTCATTCCTACAAACATTTGAGCTTCAGACCTCTGCATTCTTCCATTTTATTTTATTTTTAAAAGGAATTTATTAATACATTAGTTTCTCAGGGTCATAACAAATGGGTGATAATTACTACAACACAATTGTCATCAATACTCAATGTAATACTAATGCAAAGACAACAGATTCAGTGTAGTTCGTTGAAGCAATTCTAAGAATATAATGATAATTCTTTTCCTCCCTCCTTGTCTGCCTTCTTTTCTCTCTCTTTCAAACTGATAGTCTGTTTCATTTTATAAATAAACTCAGAGGCTTATTTTAGGAGGAAGGCAAGAGAATAAAATTGTGTCTTTATTATTGATGAAACTATTGGAAGGTGAGGTCAGGGGTATGAAAACAATGGGCTCCCAACTCCTGAACTTCAATATTAGATAGCTTTAATCACCTGCAATGTCTTTTAAAAGGACAGGTCAGTTTGGAAAATAACCAGATAGAATTTCCATAAACTAACAAATAGTTATTAAACATCAAAACTATATGGTTGGGTCTAGATAGAGCTAAAGAGAAAGTTGGCAACCTGGAAGGTAGATTTGGGGAAGTCACTCAAAATGGGGCCTAGAGAACATTAATATATAAATAATACAAAAGATCAGCAAAGAGACGTGGATTCAGAAGGAGGCATATTCCAAGGAGTTATATAGAGGGCACAAACAAATGGACAGAGGAAATATTCAAAGTACTACATTCTGGAAATTTTACATGAGTGTAAGAATATTCTAATGAATTAATGTATTCACAGTGATAAGCAGAAAGATGTCCCTTCCAAGACAGACTGTGGTAAAACTGTACAACATCAAAGACAGGAAAATCTTAAATACAACTGAAAAGACAGATTGCTTTCAAATTGTTAACATTTTTCTTCGAAGACAATGGCAGTAAGGTAGTGTCTTCAAAGAGCTTAGGGAAAACTGACCTTTTGCTTTGATTTCTACATCTGATCAGATTATCATTCAAGAATAAGGGCAAAATAAGCACAGTTTCAAAAAAGGAAGATACACTGCATTTACTACTCATGGGCATTTTGTAAAGGAATTTCTAAGTAATACATTTTAGTAAGAAGAAAGTCAACACTAAGGAGGAAGTGGAGAAATTAAAATAATGACAAGCAAATATATTTGTGTGTGTGTGTGTGTGTGTGTGTGTAGGCAACAATGTCAGAAAAAAACTGCCTTTTTGGAGTACATGAAGGACCTGAGTTATAAATAGTAATGTGGAACATTGAGGGAGTTGATTGCATTTGAAATTTTCCAGTTCCTGAACATATTTACAAAGAGGTTAGATGTATTTTAATAGATAAATTTATGGTTAAAATGCATAGTAAACATGAAAGTCAATAAAAGTCAAAGTATTTTTAAAAGGTTTTATTTATTTATTTGAGAGGTAGAGTTACAGACAGTGAGAGGGAGAGACAGACAGAAAGGTCTTCCTTCTGTTGGTTCACTCCCCAAATGGTCGCAATGGCCAGAGCAGTGCCTATCCGATGCCAGGAGCCAGGTGCTTCTTCCAGGTCTCTCAAGCGGGTGCAGGAGCCCAAGGAGTTGGGCCATCTTCTACTGCTTTCCCAGGCCATAGAGAGCTGGATCAGAAGAGGAGCAGCTGGGACTAGAACTGGTGTCCACATGGGATGTGGGCACTGCAGGTGGAGGATTAACCTACTGCGCCATGGCACTAGCCCCAAAAGTCAAAGTATTTAACAATTTATTCTTTCTGGGAAGCATCTAATTGTGAATGACACTGACCACGCAGACAATGAGGACTGCCATCCTCACCAGACAGTGAAATAAGAGGCCTGATCCTAAGGTAGCCATTAAAATAACAGAAACAAATGCAAAATTTCCAAAAATGTAGATGAGAAAAGAGGTGTATGGGAACTTAAGTCAATTCCATAAAAATTAAAAATGGAATCTGGAGAAACAAAGTGATTTGCTCCAAGTTACACAGTAAGCCAGGTGGAATTAAGACTAAACTTGGATTTTTAAATTAAGCCTAATACTGCTGTACTGTGGTATTCATCCTGCAAGATTCAAATTTTTAAAACATTATTTTATCAAATGCTTTCTCGGCATCTATTGAGATAATCATATGGTTTTTCTTCTGCAGTCTGTTAATGTGGTGTATCACATTGATTGTCTTGCGCACATTAAACCATCCCTGCATACCAGGGATAAATCCCACTTGGTCTGGGTGGATGATCTTTCTGATGTGTTGTTGCATTCTATTGGCGAGAATTTTATTGAGGATTTTTGCATCTATGTTCATCAGGGATATTGGTCTGTAATTCTCTTTCAGTGCTGCATCTTTCTCTGGCTTAGGAATTAAGGTGATGCTGGCTTCATAGAAAGAATTTGGGAGGATTCCCTCTTCTTCGATTGTTCTGAATAGTTTGAGAAGAATTGGAGTTAGTTCTTCTTTAAACGTCTGGTAGAATTCAGCAGTGAATCCATCTGGTCCTGGGCTTTTCTTTGTTGGGAGGGCCTTTATTACTGTTTCAATTTCTGTCTCAGTTATGGGTCTGTTTAGGTTTTCGATGTCTTCCTGGTTCAATTTAGGCAGGTTGCATGTGTCCAGGAATCTATCCATTTCTGATAGGTTTCCCTGTTTGCTGGCATACAAGTCCTTGTAGTAATTTCTGATGATTCTTTTTATTTCTGTGGTGTCTGTTGTTACATTTCCTTTTTCATCTCTGATTTTATTGATTTGGGTCTTTTCTCTTCTTTTTTTAGTTAGTTGGGCCAATGGGGTGTCAATTTTGTTTATTTTTTCAAAAAACCAGCTCCTCGTTTGGCTGATTTTTTGTAATGTTTTTCTTGATTCAATCCTGTTGATTTCTTCTCTGATTTTAATTATTTCTCTTCTCCTACTAGATTTGGGTCTGATTTGCTGTAGGTTTTCTAGATCCTTGAGGTGAATTGAAAGCTCATCTATTTGGTGTCTTTCCAATTTCTTGATGTAGGCACCTATTGATATAAACTTTCCTCTTAACACTGCTTTTGCTGCGTCCCATAAGTTTTGGTATGTTGTGCTGTTATCCTCATTTACTTCCAGAAAGTTTTTGATTTCTCTTTTGATTTCTTCTATGACCCATTGTTCATTCAGGAGCATGTTGTTCAATCTCCATGTGTTTGCGTATGCTCTAGGGATTCCTGAGTTGCTAATTTCCAACTTCATTCCTTTATGGTCTGAGAAGCTGCATGGTATGATTCTAATTCTTTTGAATTTGCTGAGACTTGCTTTATGGCCTAGTATGTGGTCAATCCTAGAGAAGCTTCCATGTACTGCTGAGAAGAATGTAAAATCTTTAGCTGTAGGATTGAAAGTTCTGTATATATCTGTTAGATCCATTTGGGCTATAGTGTCGTTTAAATCTACTGTATCCTTGTTGATCTTCTGACCGGATGATCTGTCTATTTCTGAGAGTGGAGTATTGAAGTCCCCCAGTACTACTGTATTGGGGTCTAAGTCTCCCAAAATACAACACCCGTTCATGATGAAAACTCTAAGCAAACTGGGTTTGGAAGGAACATTCCTCAATACAATCAGAGCAATCTATGAAAAACCCACAGCCAACATCCTATTGAATGGGGAAAAGTTGGAAGCATTTCCACTGAGATCTGGAACCAGACAGGGATGTCCACTCTCACCACTGCTATTCAATATAGTTCTGGAGGTTCTAGCCAGAGCTATTAGGCAAGAAAAAGAAATTAAAGGGATACAAATTGGGAAGGAAGAACTCAAACTATCCCTCTTTGCAGATGACATGATTCTGTATTTAGGGGACCCAAAGAACTCTACTAAGAGACTATTGGAACTCATAGAAGAGTTTGGCAAAGTAGCAGGGTATAAAATCAATGCACAAAAATCAACAGCCTTTGTATACACAGACAATGCCATGGCTGAGGAAGAACTTCTAAGATCAATCCCATTCACAATAGCTACAAAAACAATCAAATACCTTGGAATAAACTTAACCAAAGACGTTAAAGATCTCTACGATGAAAATTACAAAACCTTAAAGAAAGAAATAGAAGAGGATACCAAGAAATGGAAAAATCTCCCATGCTCATGGATTGGAAGAATCAATATCATCAAAATGTCCATTCTCCCAAAAGCAATTTACAGATTCAATGCAATACCAATCAAGATACCAAAGACCTTCTTCTCAGATCTGGAAAAAATGGTGCTGAAATTTATATGGAGGCACAAGAGACCTCGAATAGCTAAAACAATCTTGTACAACAAAAACAAAGCCGGAGGCATCACAATACCAGATTTCAGGACATACTACAGGGCAGTTGTAATTAAAACAGCATGGTACTGGTACAGAAACAGATGGATAGACCAATGGAACAGAATTGAAACACCAGAAATCAACCCAAACATCTACAGCCAACTTATATTTGATCAAGGATCTAAAACTAATTCCTGGAGCAAGGACAGTCTATTCAATAAATGGTGCTGGGAAAATTGGATTTCCACGTGCAGAATCATGAAGCAAGACCCCTACCTTACACCTTACACAAAAATCCACTCAACATGGATTAAAGACCTAAATCTACGACCTGACACCATCAAGTTACTAGAAAACATTGGAGAAACCCTTCAAGATATTGGCACAGGCAAAGAATTTCTGGAAAAGACCCGGGAGGCACAGGCAGTCAAAGCCAAAATCAACTATTGGGATTGCATCAAATTGAGAAGTTTCTGTACTGCAAAAGAAACAGTCAGGAGAGTGAAAAGACAACCGACAGAATGGGAAAAAATATTTGCAAACTATGCAACAGATAAAGGGTTAATAACCAGAATCTACAAAGAGATCAAGAAACTCCACAAAAACAAAACCAACAACCCACTTAAGAGATGGGCCAAGGACCTCAATAGACATTTTTCAAAAGAGGACATCCAAATGGCCAACAGGCACATGAAAAAATGTTCAAGGTCATTAGCAATCAGGGAAATGCAAATCAAAACCACAATGAGGTTTCACCTCACCCCGGTTAGAATGGCTCACATGCAGAAATCTACCAACAACAGATGCTGGCAAGGATGTGGGGAAAAAGGGACACTAACCCACTGTTGGTGGGAATGCAAACTGGTCAAGCCACTATGGAAGTCAGTCTGGAGATTCCTCAGAAACCTGAAGATAACCCTACCGTTCGACCCAGCCATCCCACTCCTTGGAATTTACCCAAAGGAATTTAAATTGGCAAACAAAAAAGAGGTCTGCACCCTAATGTTTATTGCAGCTCAATTCACAATAGCTAAGACCTGGAACCAACCTAAATGCCCATCAACGATAGACTGGATAAAGAAATTATGGGATATGTACTCTTTAGAATACTATACCGCAGTAAGAAACAACGAAATCCAGTCATTTGCAACAAAATGGAGGAATCTGGAACACATCATGTTGAGTGAAATAAGCCAGTCCCAAAGGGACAAATACCATATGTTCTCCCTGATTGGTGACGACTGACTGAACACCAAGAGGGAAACCTGTTGGAGTGAGGTGGACACTATGGGAAACGGTGGCTTGATCAGCATAGCCCTGACTGTTAATGAACAACTTAATACATTATCCCTCTTAGTAGTTTTTTTATCTCTTCTACTTAATATGACTGGTTTAGATCTGTAATTGATGCACAGTTATTCTTAAGTGTTGAAATTTAACTGAAATGTGATCCCTGTTGAACATGGTGGTGGGAATGGGAGAGGGAAGAGATGTATAATTTGGGACATGCTCAGGCTGACTTGCCCCAAGTGGTGGAGTTGGAAGCATACCAGGGGATTCCAATTCAATCCCATCGAGGTGGCATGTACCAATGCCATCTCACTGTTCCAGGTGATCAATTTCAGTTCACAGTTGGTCATGGTGGAGGGACTGGGAGTCAAAGGGAGCACATAGACAAGTCTAGTACCTGCTAATGCTAACCGATGGAGTAAATAAAGGGGAGAGTGATCCAACATGGGAAGTGAGATACTCAGCAGACTCATAGAATGGCAGATGTCCTAAATAGCACTCTGGCCTCAGAATCAGCCCTAAAGGCATTCGGAGCTGGCTGAAAAGCTCATGAGAGTATTTCAGGCATGGAAAGCCAAGACACTCTGGCAAAAGATCTCTGCGAGTGAGATCCCAGTGGAAAGAACAGGTCATCAAAGAAGGAGGTACCTTTCTCTGAAGGGAGGAGAGAACCTCCACTTTGACTATGACCTTGTCTAAACAAGATAAGAGTCGGAGAACTCAGAGGGCTTCCATAGCCTTGGCAGCTCATGACTGGAGCATAGGGAGATTACTGATGCCATAGACAGGAGTGTCAATTGGTAAAGTCAACAACAGGAGTCACTGTGCACTTATTCCTCATGTAGGATCTCTATCCTTAATGTGCTGTACATTGAGATTTAATGCTATAACGAGTACTCAAACAATATATTTCACTTTGTGTTTCTATGGGGGTGCAAACTGTTGAAATCCTTACTTAATGCATACTAAACTGATCCTCTGTAAAAAAAAAAAAAAAAAGAAATTATCAATTCCCAACTTGACTCTCACTGGGATTAAACATGACAATAGGTCTGCTCTGATTTCATCATCATTTAAAAAAAATCGTCTATTATTTTTCACTTTATAATGTATACTAAGCTGATCTTCTGTATATTAAGATAATCGAAAATGAATCTTGATGTGAATGGAAGGGGAGAGGGAGTGGGAAAGGGGAGGGTTGTGGGTGGGAGGGACGGTATGGGGGGGAAGCCATTGTAATCCATAAGTCGTACTTTGGAAATTTATATGCATTAAATAAAAGTTAAAAAAAAAAAAGTGGGATCACAGGGTGAGGCTGAAGAATTGAAAACAATTTTACAATGTCATTAACATACACCAATAAAGCACTTTATTTTTCTTCATAAAAAAAAACATTATTTAAAAAAAACTTGCTCTCATTTGCAATATGTATGAGTTTATGTTGTAGTTATTATTGCTGATTGATATTACCATGACTTTTGACTATTCATTTATACCTTATAGAGGATTAACATGAATATCTTTAATGATAATGTGCTCTAAAATACTACCCACAATTTAAAATTTTCAAAATGTGTGTATATTCTGTCAAACTGTATTAAATAAGAAAGGATCAATGACTCTATTAAAATAATCTGAAAATCGACAACAATTCCCTCCCAAATCTAAGGATGCATTCTCTTTATTTATACAAGTACTTTATTTTCATCACTTCAGCTTTCACGTGAGAAATATACTTATATAATGCCAAATTATGTCTTTCTTTTCAATATGATTTCCAGGAGTAAATATGATTTTCTTAATAAAATGATTTGTAGTCTCCGAAGCAACAAGTTAGATGCTTAAAAAAGATACACGAATCTCTGTACCTTTTTCATATCTTACCGTTATTCTTCGACCCAAATACTCCAGAAGTAGAACTGCTACTCGGGTTCAATTGTGGTTTAACTCTGGTGTGTCTCTTAACCCAGAGGTTTTAGGTGCACCATTTAAAAAGTCCAGTGAAGTCACATCAGATCATCTAAAACTTCATTTCAATTATCCAACAACAGCAAAAATCTGTGAAGATTACCTATGCATCAACTCCTGTTTTAACCAGTGTTTTATAACAGGTAACTGATGCAGTATCAAATATTATTTCCTTGAACATCATGCTTTATAACTCACATGGAAGTGAAAACCAAAAACTAAACAGGTGGAATTATCCCAGAAGAGAAACTAAATTCTGGGTCAGATATAGAGATGCTACATCAGACCACAGTTAGCTATTACTTACCTGTATTTATTTATTTTTCTTATGAGACACTCTACTTTAGAGAAAAGGGACATTGTTATGGGATGAATATAAATAATGAGGGACCAGAGAGAAAAGCTGCAAATATCCTCTAGCACAAAAATAAAGGATTAACTTGTGCAGGCACAAGGGATTAAACCTAAAGCTACTGGAATTATGCTTATTAAATTCCTGAAACCCTGCTGGCTGGTTTATTTAAGTGCCTTCTCCCTTAGTTTCACACTCTACTTTTCTTCCATGTATACAAAGAGACATGCACCTCTTCTAGAAAAAGAAAGCAAAGTCCGATGTACTCATCACCACTTCCAGGAGGACTGGCCCCTCCTTCTGGCCACCAGCATGTGTTCCCTCCATCACCCTGCTCAAGTCTGACAGGACAACGGAGACAGCCGTAACAGTCGACAATCGCGTGCGCCAGGGGTGCGGGCTCCTGCCTGGCCCTGGGTCACCTCTGGAGATGATGTCATGTCATCATGCTCGATCATGGCTGGTTATTCATCCCCTTCTTCAGACGTGTCTGAGAGAGAGGCTGCCGAGCTTCTGCAAGGCAGCAATGGCGTTTTGGAAGAACTTTGTGTTGGTGACACGGGTGACATTGAAACCAGGACATTACAAAAATTAGTTTACAATGAAAATCACTCTTTGTCAGGCGTCTGGGTCAGAGACAGGATGATTCATCTGCACACAGACCACTTTTAGCCATAAAGTAGAGTCTATTACAGATTGACCCCAGGAAGAGTTTTATTCAAATGGCTCGGCAAGATGTGATGTTTTTGGATGTGGTCAGAATCCTGTTGAAATTGAATTTGGGGGACATCTTTATGTTCTACTTGATTTCCTCAATTATAGCCTTTACCACTGGTATCAGCTATTCTCAATTATATTTTCACACTATAAGTTTACCAGAAAAATTCATGCCGGTTATTATTATTTTTATGAGTTTATACATGCAGATATGAAACGTGCAAAATAGGCTAGAATTTATTAACATGAAACATTTAATACAGAAAGAGATAGGGCATTATAAAGTTATATGTCATAGCATATTGAATGTGCCCAATTGCTTTTAAATGTCTAAAGTATAACCATTACGTGCTATTATAGGGATTATAAACTATATTGAAGTAATATATTCAAGCATCCAAAAATCGGAGTAAATAAAAATAATTCTGCTCATTGGCTCACAGTTAGGAAGGAATGAGAGTAATAACAATAAAATAATATGTGCAGGGGGAGACAAATGCATCCTGCAGCAGCCTGAGTTGCTGCCGCCGACAATTCCAAGGAGGGAGCCGGAGGCTTCCAACTCATAAAAATGAATATTTGTCTGCCGAGGAAAAGCCGCATGAGTCTTTTCCCTACTCTGGCCCTCCAGGGGCCTATTCTGACCTCCCTTTGTCCCTGCTGAGAGGGAGAAGAGAGGGGCTGAATGTGGCTAAGAACATTTCGCTCCGGGAGCCTATGACTCTAGGAGTACTTCAGCACCTGAATCTCCTGGGACTCATTTTAGCACCTGCCTCACCCCGACCTTGCTGAGCCGAGTGTGTGATGAACACCTTACTGCGGCCTTACCTTAGGGTCTGTTCTCATTAGAAGATGAAGTGTGGTACGATTTCGAGTCTCAGCATTTAACACCTGGGAAAACCGAGGAATAGATATCTTGGGAGATACTTTGCTCCATTTCAATTTTTTCCAAGAGTGTCCTTGCTAAGACCTAAAGCCATGCTGGCAACTGTTGCCTTGTTTTCTCAGGAACACAGGGTAGGTGCCGTGTTTGGGGACAATGGTCTTATCCCAGGCTCTCTACCAATGCTCTTTTGGGGCTTGCAGGTACCACTTTACCATGGAGTCTCAGGGAGTGAGTGTAGGGCTACAGAGTGAACAGGGCAGAGCAGGTTGGTGTGGGGAGGAGGGAGGCAGGAGGAGACAGCCTTCTTGTCAGCCCTTGTTAGGCGCAGTCAGAGCCTGTACCGCAGAAGATCAAGCTCATTACATAGAACCATTTTTTCTTATAGCAAAATGTATGAAAATCTTAAAGGTCAAGCTGTATGCTAGGAATTGTTGAGAAGCTTTGAAGCATTTGCTAACTGAATCATGAATTATGGTGTATGTTAAAAATGATTATGTTTAAAAATAGAGTGCATACACAGAGTTGAAAGTGACTTTAAAAATTCCGCTTATCCACATACACATGCAATCTTAGAAAGTCATGTATCTACTCATTTTTATGCATATTTTAATAACATTTTAAATTTAGGATAGTTTCAGAATTGTGGGAAAATTGCAATGGTAGTACAGGGTTTGTTTCCATATATCCCATGCCCAATTTCTCCTATTATTAACATCTTAACCTTAGTGTGACATATTTGTCACAAATAGAGCACCAATGTTGATTGATTATGAAATAAAGTACTACTATTCAGATTACCTTGGTTTTTATGTATTACCTCCTTCCCTTGTTGCAGGAGACCACATTCTATTTAATCATGTCCCCATCAGCTCCTCTTGGGTGTGATGGGTTTTTAGAACTTGCTCTCTTCCAGTGACCTTGGCAGTTCTGAGGAGTACTGGGCAGATATTTTGTAAAATATCCTGCAGCCAGGATTTGTCTGATGTTCTTCCCATGTGAGACTGGGGTTATGAGTTTTTGGAAAGAAGACCACAGAAGTAAAGTGACATTCTCATCACATCATATCAAGGGTAAATTCTATAAAAATGAGTTTTTCTTGTTGATATTGACCTTGATTCCCTGGCTGAGGTGGTGCTTGTCAGGATTCTTCACTGTAACGTCACTCTTGTCTTGTGCCCATGGTATGTGTGCTCTTTGGAAGGATGTCTCTGCAAGCCAGGCCTTCAGCAGTGGACATTTATGTATCTCTGCTTTGAGGGCACAGGATCTACATCAATTATTCAGAACTTTTCTGCATGGGAAATTTGCCTATACTATTTATTTAAACGATCCTTCATTTATAACAGTATGGATTCATGTATGCTTATTTTATACTTTGGGTTATAATCCAGTACTACTTCATCTAATCTGTTCACATTTTCCCTGTTTTCTCCGTTGAGAGCTTTTCCAGTTGGCTCCTGTGGTCGTTTGACATGTTCCCATCATTGTGGGTGTATTGAGAACTTCCTGACTTTCTGCCAATACAGAATGCTCAAGTTGGAGCCATCTCTTCAGAGATTCCTACATTCTTATATCGGGGAATGTTTTTAGAATCCAAGATCTAGGTACTAAGTGAGACTGTTGATGCTAGAGTGTCCTTGCTACTGGAGCCCCTGAGTTAACAGAGCAAGGAGATACATGAGTAAGTACTAACCTGAGAACATGCACCTATCTATAAATATTTTTGTATGTAGACATTTGTGTCTATACAAGCTAAACATGAGTCCATATTGACCTCTTCAATTCTAATTGATTACAACCTGGTTCAGTTGAGAACATTTCATTTGCTTGACTGTAAATTATTGTCCCGATACTGAGAAACTTGACTTCCACCACTCAGCATGCCCTTACATAATTGTTTAATTCCAGTGTAAGTGTGTCATGGTTTCAGAATTGTTAACCAATGCCTTCATGGAGGATTACTTAGTCAGCACTTCCCCTTCCCCATGACTTCCTTTTGTGATTCTTCTGGGTAGGTAATAGAATTTTTCTTATCACATTTTGCATTTTATTCTCTTTCTTCACCCTTGTAAATGATTTTTAAACTGCATGCATTAAAGTTCACACATTCTTCTTAGAAAATACTTTGTGCTTCAAGTCTTAAACTCATTCCCCTTCATGTCAAAGCACTGATGATTGATTTATTTGGTCTCTGTAATGTTTTGTTTTCAAGAATGCCATACAAATAGGATCATATATTAGGTAATGTTTTCACACTGATTCTTTTCACTTAGCCATATGAAATTAAGATTTCTCCATATATTAGCATGACTTAATAGCTTATTCTTTTTATTGCTAAATAGTGCTTCACCATAGGGATATACCAAAGTCTTCTTAACCCTTCACCTTTTAAGGACATCTTGATTGCTTCCAACTTTTGGTAATTATCATAAAGCTTATTCATATGTAAGTTTTTGTGTGGACAAAGACTCCACAAACTCTTTGAGTAATACTTAGGAGCACAATTGCACAAGATTATATTTACCTTTGCAAGAAATTGCCAAACATTCTTCCAGAATGACTGTGTTTTTTTACATTCCTAGTAGGAATGAGTAAGAAATCCTTTTTTGCTCTGCATTCTCACCATCAACTGGTATTGCCAGTTTCCTAAATTTTATGATTATTCTAGTGTGTGTTTAGTAGTATACTATTGCTAGCTATAATTTTTCTTTTCTTAATGTCAGTGATGGGGATAATCCTTTCATGTTCTCATTTGCCATCTCTGTGCCTTCCTTGGTTAGGTGTCTGTTTAGGTCTTTTACCCAGTATTCTTCAGTTCGTCCATTAAGCCCTAAACTTCTTTGTATATTTTAGTGCAATTCCCCCACCAGACACATGTTTTGTAGATATTTCTGTAAGATATGGTCTGTTGCTTCATACTCCCAATGCTATGCTAGAAAGAGGAGTTCTTAATTTTAACACAGTCAAACCCACCAATCTTTTCTTTCACAGACTGTGCTCTGGGTATTTTCTTCTAGGAATTTCCTACTTGAATACTGCATTTATATCTATGAGCTATTCTGAACCAATTGTGATCAAAGATAAAAAGTCACTATCTAGGTTCAATTTTTTATTTATAGACACCACTTGTAATCTTTTCTCCAGTGAATTTCACTCTTGTCAAAGATCTTTTGACCATATTTATATGGAGCTGTCTATGGGCTATTTGATCTATGTGTTTATTCTTTCACCAATAGCATGCAGTCTTGATTACTGTACCATTAAAGTAAGTCAGCATTTTTGCTCATCTGCCATGCTGTAATGTAGTCAAGGGGCTCTCACCAGAGGTCGAACAGTTAGGTATACACAGTCTTGAAGTTTCAATCTCCAGAACTGTGAGCCAATTAAATCTCTTTTCTGTATCCACCACTCAGCCTTGGGTATTGTGTTATAGCAAAGGAAGAAAGATTAAGATGTCCCCTCTAGGCCAGCGCTGCAGCTCACTAGGCTAATCCTCCGCCTGTGACGCCAGCACCCCGGGTTCTAGACCCTGTCGGGGTGCCAGATTCTGTCCCGGTTGCTCCTCTTCCAGTCCAGCTCTCTGCTGTGGCCCGGGAGGGCAGTGGAGGATGGCCCAAATGCTTGAGCTCTGCACCCGCATGGGAGACCAGGAGGAAGCACCTGGCTCCTGGCTTCGGATTGGCGCAGCGCGCTGGCCATAGCGGGCATTTGGGGAGTGAACCAGTGGAAGGAAGACCTTTCTGTCTCTCTCTCTCACTAACTCTGCCTGTCAAAAAAAAAAAAAAAAAAGTCCCCTCTAACACAGAAAAGAACTTCTGGGAGCAGAACTTGAGATAACAACAAACTCATCTGTTCTTGAGAGAGATCCAAGATTATTGAATAGTGACAAATTACATTGACCTCAGTCACAGAAAGATACCAGTAAAACAAAGGGAGGAACACGTTTCCAGGAGAGGGAGAAATTTGCAGTGGAGAATGGACAGAACTGAAAAGATTCTGTGGAACAGAAAGGGGGAGAGGACAGACCTGCTGCCAGCAGCCACTCCTGCATCTACACAGCTAGCTCTGGAATGAGAGGTGCCATCTTTCCAGGCCAAGGTGAGAGGACCCTGCCATAGCCCCTATCATTGATGGCTTCCACTGAGGGAGAACTCCATGATCCCCAATAGCTTTAAGTGCAGCCTGAGGAGACAGTGATGTCTGGGCCACTTCTTAGCTCTGTGAAGTGAGGCTGCGTTACCTCCCTTTCCTCTCCCAATTAAAGCACCAGAGTTAATTTGCCGAGGTGGAGCTGCTGCTGAACTGTCCTGAATTCTGTCTTGGGGAAGAGTGGTTCACAAGGGTGCAGGAGAGTGCACAGTGGAAGTCAGACTCCCTGTACCCGGTGACTGTGGCAATTCTTGGCATAAGCCAGGAACCTGAGAGGGTCATCGTTTGTGGCTGAACTCCTGGGCACTCACCGGTCTCACTGTGGAGACTCCAGAACTCCATGGATGGTGGAGATACATCTCATGGAGGGGTGAGAAGACACTGTGGAATGGGTTGGTATTCTGTGCAATATGCATGACTGGGTGGGTGAGGTGTGCTGGCACTGTGAGCTCACTCTAGGCTGTGAATCCCCTGGTTCACTTTTGCACATGAAAGGGCTGGGACTGAGCTTGCTAATGTGCTCCAACATCACCTTGCCCCACTGACTGTAGCCAGAAATGCCCCACTATACACACCCAACTTGGGCATCACTCTGGATATTTTCCCTACCCACAAATGTTTTCCAGAGCTCTCTGACCCCACTCAGTACAGTACCCTGGAACTAAAAATTAAGGCTTAGATACTTCACGAAAATCCAGAGGCACATTTACAGGGAATAAAGCTGTTAATCACAAACAAATATGCAAACAAACAAAACCCACTTTCCAGAGGAGTTAGTACAAGAGTACAAAAATCAACTAGAAAACAGAAAACATGAACAAAGAAATCAATGTTTTCCCAAAGAGAACACAATTGTTCATCAATATTGGACTATCAAGAAGGGGGAGATTGATGGAATGACTGAAACAGAATTCAAAAGAATGATTGTAAGATTACTAAAAAATATACTGAAAAGTTACACAAAATTAGAAATTCAATAAATGATATGGATAAAAATTCAGCAAAGAGATAGTGATACTGAAGGAAAACAAAACAGAAATACTAGAAATGAAGTATTTTATAAGTCAAATTTTAAAAATACAGTGGAAAGCCTCAAGAACAGATTTTGGGAGGGAGAAGAAATAATAGCTGATCTAGAAAAGTAGTCCTTTGAAATATTTCAAACAAAAAAAGTAGAAAGATCAAAAACAGTGTTCAGGATTTATGAGATATTATCCAATGACTAATTACACAAGTTTTATGAGTTCCTGAATGTATGTGAAAGATATATGATATAATGGCTTAGAAAACCTGTTTACTGAAATAATAACAACATTTTCCCAATTTGGAGAAAAGATATGAGCATTCAAATACAGGAAGCACATAGAACCCCAACTGGTATGTTCAGAAAACATTCTTACCATGACACATGATGGCCACACTTTTAAAAGTAAAACAGCCAGCGCTGCAGCTCACTTGGCTAATCCTCTACCTGAAGCGCCGGCACCCCGGGTTCTAGTCCTGGTTGGGGCACTGGATTCTGTCCTGGTTGCTCCTATTTCAGTCCAGCTCTCTGCTGTGGCCTGGGAAGGCAGTGAAGGATGGCCCAAGTGCTTGGGCCCTACACCTGCATGGGAGACCAGAAGGAGGCACCTGACTCCTGGCTTCAGATCAGAGCAGTGCTCCAGCCATAGCTGCCATTTGGGGGGTGAATCAGTGGAAAAGGAAGACCTTTCTCTCTGTCTCTCTCACTGTCTAACTCTGCCTGTTCAATCCCATCGAGGTGGCATGTACCAATGCCATCTCACTGTTCCAGGTGATCAGTTTCAGTTCACAGTTGGTCATGGTGGAGGGACTGGGAGTCAAAGGGAGCACATAGACAAGTCTAGTACCTGCTAACGCTAACCGATGGAGTAAATAAAGGGGAGAGTGATCCAACATGGGAAGTGAGATACTCAGCAGACTCATAGAATGGCAGATGTCCTAAATAGCACTCTGGCCTCAGAATCAGCCCTAAAGGCATTCGGAGCTGGCTGAAAAGCTCATGAGAGTATTTCAGGCATGGAAAGCCAAGACACTCTGGCAAAAGATCTCTGCGAGTGAGATCCCAGTGGAAAGAACAGGTCATCAAAGAAGGAGGTACCTTTCTCTGAAGGGAGGAGAGAACCTCCACTTTGACTATGACCTTGTCTAAACAAGATAAGAGTCGGAGAACTCAGAGGGCTTCCATAGCCTTGGCAGCTCATGACTGGAGCATAGGGAGATTACTGATGCCATAGACAGGAGTGTCAATTGGTAAAGTCAACAACAGGAGTCACTGTGCACTTACTCCTCATGTAGGATCTCTATCCTTAATGTGCTGTACATTGAGATTTAATGCTATAACGAGTACTCAAACAATATATTTCACTTTGTGTTTCTATGGGGGTGCAAACTGTTGAAATCCTTACTTAATGCATACTAAACTGATCCTCTGTAAAAAAAAAAAAAAAAGAAATTATCAATTCCCAATTTGACTCTCACTGGGATTAAACATGACAATAGGTCTGCTCTGATTTCATCATCATTTAAAAAAAATCATCTATTATTTTTCACTTTATGTTTCTGTGTGGGAGCAAACTGTTGAAATCCATACTTGATGTATACTAAGCTGATCTTCTGTATATAAAGAGAATCAAAAATGAATCTTGATGTGAATGGAAGGGGAGAGGGAGTGGGAAAGGGGAGGGTTGTGGGTGGGAGGGACGGTATGGGGGGGAAGCCATTGTAATCCATAAGTCGTACTTTGGAAATTTATATGCATTAAATAAAAGTTTAAAAAAAAATAAAAAAAAAAGTAAAACAAAATTTCCAAGAGAGAAATTCCAGAACATTTTTAAAGGAACTCCCATTAGATTGACAGCAGATTTCTCAATAGAACCCATAAAGTCCAGGGAAGAATGGAAAGATGTAATCCAAGGCCTAAAACAATAAAACTTGCCAACACAGAGTACATTATCCAACAAAACTTTCATTCAGAAATGAAGATGAAATTATAACATTTGAAAACAAGCCGTAACTGAAAGAATTTGTTACCACCAAGTCAGGCTTAAAAATGATACTTAACGGTGTACTACTATAATGCAAAAGTTGTACTTTAGAAATTTATATTTATTAAATAAAAGTTGAAAAAAATTAAATACTTTGGGATAAATTTAACCAAAAGTGTAATGAACTGACAGTAAAAATTATAAAACATTAATGAAAGAAATAAAAAAGATACAAAAAAATGGAATATCTTTTATGCTCATAGGTTGGAAGAATTATCAAAATGTCTGTATTGCCCAAAGCAATCTACAGATTCAATGGGATCCCAACCAGAGTTCCAGGGAAATTCTTCATGCACCTTGAAAAAAGAATCCTAAAGTGTATACGAAAACAAAATACCCTCAATAGCCAAATTGATCTTAAAAAAAAAAACAAAAAACAAAAAACAAAGCTTGTGGCACCATAATATCTTATTTCAAGACATACTACAGAGCTGCTATAATCAAAACAACCTGGTACTAGCACAAAAATAGACATGTAGACTAATGGGACAAGCAGAAACTCCAGAAATTAACACATGAATCTATGATCAACTAATCTTTGACAAATGAGCCAAAATCATTCCCTGGAGAAGGACAGTCTCTGCAAATGGTGTTGGGAAATTTGGTTTTTCACATGCACAAGTTTGAAACAAGACCCCTTATGCAAAAATCAACTCATGATGGTGAAAGGATCTAAACCCAAGACCTGCAATCATCAACATGCTAGAAGAAAACAAAGGAGAAAGGCTGCAAGACCTTGGCCTAGGCAAAGGCTTCTTGGAAAAGACCCCCAAGGCACAGGCAATAAGAGCAAAAATAGACAAATATGAGGTGAAGAAGCTTCTACACTGCAAAGGAAACATTTAACAAAGCAAACAGGCAGCTGACAGAACGGAAGAAAATATTTGCAAAATATGTACCTGCATCTGATAAAGGATTAATATCCAGAATATATAAGTATATATAGAATATAAATTCATAACTCAACAACAACAAAGCAAAAAAATCCAGTTGAGAAAGGGATAAAGGATATGAACAGGTATTTTTTAAAGGATGAAATAGAATGATCAACTAACTCATGAAAAATGCCTGGGGTCAATAGCCATCAGGGCACCACAAATAAAAACCACATTGTGATATCACCTCACCCCAGTTATAATAACTATTATTCAACAAATAACAAGTGCTTGGAATCTTGTAGAGAAAAAGGTAGCTTAAAACCCTATTGATGTGAATGTAAACTGGTGCAACCATTGTGGAAGACAGTATAAAGATTCCTCAGAAAACTAAAAATAGATCTACCATATGACCCAGCTATTACACTCCTGGGAATATAGCCAAAGGAAATGAAATAAATATATGAAACAGTTACCTATACTTCCATGTTTTCAATAGCTCAATTATTATTATAAATAGTTAAGATATGTAATAAACTTAGATGTCCATCAACTGATTACTGGATAAAGAAGATATGGTATATATACATGATGGAATATTACTCAGCCATAAAAAGGAATAATCCTAACATTTGCAACCAAATGGATGCAGATGGAGAATACTATGCTAAATGAAATAAACTAGATCCCCCAAATAAATATTACATGTTTTTAAATTTTTTTTTAATTTGTGATATTTAGTTCATAGAGTAGAAACTGTGTGGACATCAAATCATTTGCTATATAGTTACAAGTAGTTCTTCACTGAATCAAACCATTTAAATGATAATATGCTCCTATTTCACATGTTAAAAAAGAAAGAAATGGAGGTAATAGTGAGGACTCTTGGGGATCTAGTAGTGCTTTGTTCTTAATTTGGGTTTGGTGTGAGTGTGGTCAGATGACCAAAAAAGCTCATTTATCTGTACACTTGTGCCATTTCATGGTATGTATACTATATTTCAATAAAACATTTAAAACAAAGAAAAGAGGTAAAAAAATCATATGTTCTTATGTAGACAGAAATAATTTAAAAAATCTTGAAATCAGACGACATACCTTCTGTTTATTCTAGATCTTGTGTCTTTCTGCATAAACTTTAGTATCAGGTTACAAATATATATGAATATATGTATATCTATGTAAATGTATGTGAATACCTATAAAATATGTATATATGAATATATATGTGTGTATATATATAAACATCTTGATAGAATTTTTAGTGGGATTGCTTTGATTCTCCACAAAATTCTCCAATGATATTATTATGATGATTGTATGACAATGTTTTTATGATAATTACTATGCTAATGTTTTTATAATTACTCTTCCATCTATGAACATGAAATATCTATATATTTTTGTTATCTTTGATTTATTTTATCAGTAGCTTTTAATTCACTACACAGAGATACTGCACGTATTTTTTAGATTTGTGTACCAAACTATTTCATTTTTTGTGTAGTATTGTAATTGATACTGTAAAAAATTCCATTTTCGGCCAGCGCCGGGGATCACTAAGCTAATCCTCTGCCTACGGCACCGGCACCCCGGGTCCTAGTCCAGGTTGGGCTGCCAGATTCTGTCCTGGTTGCTCCTCTTCCAGTCCAGCTCTCTGCTGTGGCCCGGGAAGGCAGTGGAGGATGGCCCAGGTGCTTGGACTCCTGCACCTGCGTGGGAGACCAGGAGGAAGCACCTGGCTCCTGGCTTTGGATCAGTGCAGTGTGCCAGCTGCAGGGGCCATTTGGGGGGTGAACCAATGGAAGGAAGACTTTTCTCTCTGTCTCTCTCTCTCACTGTCTAAACTCTGCCTGTTAAAAAAAAAATCCATTTTCAATTGTTCAGTACTGCTCTATAAAAGAACAACTAACTTTGCGTGCTATATAGAAGGACAATTGATCTTTTATACTTGCTTACAAGTTCAAGGATTTTTTTTTTTTGGTAGATTCTTTGAGATTTTCCATATAAATGACATCATTTGTGAACTAAGATAGTTTTATTTCTTCCTTCCCAATCCTACAGGCTTCTGATTTTTTTCTTGTCTTATTACTCAAGCTCAAAATTCTATTACACAATTGAGTAAGAATGATGAGAAAGGACCTCATCACCTTTTCCAGATCTTTGAGGAAACTTTTCAGTGATGTTTAGGTTTAGGTTTTTGTAAATGTTCTTTATCAAGTAGAGGAGTTTCCTTTATATTCCTAGTTTTCTGAGACTACTTATCATGAATGCCTGTGAAATTTTTTCAAATGCTTCTTAAGCACCAGCTGACATGATATAAATATATATATATGTATATGTATATATATGTATATATATATGCTTTTCTTTAGGAAATTTAAAGATACTTGTTAGAGTCACGAAATACATTTTAAATAATATAGATTCCATCTCTTTATATTATAGTCATTCATATAGTATATGTATACATAGATCCTTATTACTGTTATGTTAAACATTTATTTTTAAATTAATTAAAGTTAGGAAACTGCCCGGCACCGCGGCTCACTAGGCTAATCCTCTGCCTTGCGGCGCCGGCACACCAGGTTCTAGTCCCAGTCGGGGCGCCGGATTCTGTCCCAGTTGCCCCTCTTCCAGGCCAGCTCTCTGCTGTGGCCAGGGAGTGCAGTGGAGGATGGCCCAAGTGCTTGGGCCCTGCACCCCATGGGAGACCAGGAGAAGTACCTGGCTCCTGCCATCGGATCAGTGTGGTGCGCCGGCAGCGGCCATTGGAGGGTGAACCAACGGCAAAGGAAGACCTTTCTTTCTCTGTCTCTCTCTCACTGTCCACTCTGCCTGTCAAAATAAATAAATAAATAAATAAAGTTAGGAAACTGTCATGTAGCAGGTTAATCCACCACTTTCAACACTAGCATCCCATATCTAATGCCTACTTGAGTCCCAGGCTACTCAGTTTCTGATACAACTTCCTGCTAATGGGCCTGGGAAGCTAGTGGGAGATGGTTCAAGTGCTTGGGCTCCTGTTATCCAAGCAGAAGACCCAGATGGAATTCTGGCTCCTGTCCTTGGCCTGGCCCCACCCTGACTGTTGTGGGCATCTGGGGAGTAAACTCGAAGATAGTAGATTCTCTCTCTCTCTCTCTCTCTCTCTCTCCTTCCCTCTCTCCCTTCTCCCTTCCTCCCTTCCTTCTTTGCTTGCTTGCTTCCTTCCTTCTTTCCTCTCTCTCTCTCTTTTTCTTTCTCAATCTCTTTCCCTCTCTTGGTCTCACTTCCTATCTCTCTCTGTCACTTCCTCTTTCTCTGTCACTCTACCTTTCAAAATAAATAAATAATGATTAAATAATTTTTAAAAGATTTATTTATTTATTTGAAAGGCAGAGTTACAGAAGGAGAGAGGAAAGACAGACAGACAGATCTTCCATCTGCTGGTTCACTCCGCAAATGGCTGCAATAGCCGGAGCTGGGCGATCCAAAACCAGGAGCCACGGCATTCTCCCAGGTCTCCCCTGGGACCACAGTAGGACCCTGGGTCCTACTCTTCTACAATTGAAATCCAGTTTGTCAAAATCCCTCTGTAACATGTCTACTAGTTCATGGCTCCAGTAGCTTTTGCTCCACATAAACACATTTCCGTTGCTGTGTCTCAGCATGCCCCTATTCTAGAGATTCAGGATAGTGGTTTTCCTGCAGCCTCCATTCTCTGAACAGACAAGAAAAACACTTGGTTTTCACAATTATTAGCTTTTTTCATGCTTCATCAAATAGGTGATGACTTCTCAGCTCTTTTGGTAGAGGACGGGTCTTTAAAAAGCTCTCGGAAATGTATGTTCTGAGAAAAACCATACATGTGTTTCAAAAATGTTTTGCCAAAGAGTATGTCAAAAAGTTCTTGGGACATGGAATTTAAAATTAGGAGTTGGTGTTTTCATGCAGTGAGTTGAGCCACCTCTTTCAACACTGGCATTTCATATCAGAGATGCAGGTTGAGATCTGGCTACTTAGCTTCTCATCCAGCTTCCTGCTAATGTGCCTGGGAAAGCAGTGGACAATGGACTGAGTGTTTGGGCCCCTGATACCTACGTGGGAGACTGGGAAGGCATTCTTGGCTCCTGACTTTGGCCTGGTCCATACTTGGCTATTGTGGCCATTGGAAAAGTGAACCAGCGACTAAAAAATTTTTCTCTCTCTCTCTGCCTGTATTTTTCTGTCTTTAATCCTGCCTTTCAAATAAATAAGTAAATCTTTTAAAAACATAAAATCATATAACAAAGATAAACTCATTTGGGTACAAAAATGTTTTTGAAATCTGTGTATAGTTGTTTTCATAACATACATTTCCATGAACTCTTTGAAGTCCCCTCATAATGTTCTTTCTGTACATTTTAAGAGGATAGGAAGGATTTCTTGTTTATGTATTGTAAAATGTGCTATCAGGAGAAGTAGAAATGTAAAGAGAAGTTGTTGCCATCATTTTGATAAACCAAGTTGCACAATTTTCTGCCTTTGAACAGGCATTAGGAATTGCTGCTATATCTAGGTTTTAAAATCACATTCAGTTTCTTGATTCAGACTATAGCTTCATACAGAGATCATGTCCTACTTAGCTTTGATAACTCTGGCAACAACTCCGTTCTGAATAATATGTTATCAGTGGGTTGGAAGACCTGGTTAAAAGGATAAGAAAATAGGCAATGGAAACAGCTACTGATTAAATATTTTCTTTGATTACTTTCTGACTGATTAATAAGAAATAATCTATCTTTTTGAAATTAGGTGAGGAAATTTCTCAGTTATGCAAAAATTCAATCACATGTGTAACTACATATTTAGAATTGGACATTTCAGAATCATGAAATATTCAACTAGGAAAACATCTATTTTATAAAGACTAGAAAATTATTTTTCTTGATGAATAGAATTTAAGAAACTCATTTCTTCATAGTCAGTGACAGGTACATTTCTTATTCACCAACTTCCCTGATAATCATCTCTGGAAGTGATCTCTCAGCTCCTTTGAAATTCTATAATATTCCTCATGTAACATTTAAGGATTATCTTTATTTTGTGTTTATTTTATGTACAGATTTTACTTTATTATTAGATTGTGAAGCTTCTTAGAAGTAGAGTTGAGTGGCACATAGTGGGTGCTTAACGAAAAATAATTTGTCAGTAAACATTTACTGATTGTTCATGATGTGCTCAATAGATAGATTATCTCTGTCTTTGAAGGAATGGCATGCTAGTGAGTAAATACAATTAGACTTTGACTTTTCTGAATAATCAGGATCCTCTTTTAAAGAAGATAATATTAAGTGAAGAAATAAGCCAGATTCTTATTCTTTGAAATAAAATCATCATTTGAGTATATCCCACCAGAGAAAGTAGTCACTTCTCTTAAAAATAGACGTATTGTTGGCTGAAAAAATGCAAGTGGAAGCATATGACAAGACACTCAAAATAAATAGAGTAAACTGATATTAAGGCACACAAAATCTAGTTTAAAAGAGAAACCTGGGTCAGACACTGTGGTACAGTGGTAAGCCACTGCTTGGGATGCCTATATCCTTTATTGGAGTGCCTGGGATTGAGTCTCTCCTCTGCTTCTGATCTAGCTTCCTGCTAATGCTCCTGGGAGGCAGGAGATGATGGAGCAAGTAACTGAGTCCCCGCCAGCTGCATGGGAGACCCAGATGGAATTCCTAGCCCTTGGCTTCTTCCTGACCCACTCCTGGCTCTTCCAGGTATTTGGGAAGTGAACCAGCAGATGGAAGATCCTCTACCCCTACCACTCTGCCTTTCAAATGTATAAGAGCGAATAAACAAATATTAAAAAACAAGAAATCTCATGAATCTTCAGTTGTATCATAGCACATACACCTAATTTCAGTTAGGGAAGTGCAAACATGAAATGTTGCGGGCTTTCTGAACCTCAATGAGAATTTGCATGACTTCCTATTTGTCAACAATAACCAGTCCCCTTTCACATCAAGCTGCACTCCCCCTTGCAGATCAGGGCAGTGTGGTTTTACTGATAATCATTTTCAATTATGCACTAGCAGGTTCACCTTTGTGGTGTTCAGTTCACAGAATGAATGGAAACTATACACTAAGAACCTACCATATCAGTTAAAGGTTTTCCAGATGAGTTCCCATGGTTTCCTTTTCTCACTAAATGCATACCTGCATGCTGAAAAAGGTCTCTGAAGCAGAATGTATCCTGGCTTCTGGGCCTGCGGGTACATTATTTCAAGCATATCGGGCCGCCTGGTCTAGTGCCTTTTACATGGGAAACATCTAAACACCCTGTTCCCTCATGATGATTTCAATAAAAATCCAAATGAAATTGACTCCTCCTTTGACTTTGTTTGACTCTGAAGCTAGGACCTCGGACATACTTACTCATTTAAATCTTTTGAGCTCCCACACACAAGGAAGAGGAAGGAATGGCAAATAATTTGTTTACACAAATCAACACTGGCTTCTCAAAATCACATACCAGGTTTTACTTTTAATAAGAAAACTATTACTGTAAATCCATTAGTAGGAACTATTTGTAAGAGCTATTAATTATTAAAAGTAACATAAAATGAAAGTAATATGCTCTTGCAAACACTTAAAGTGTTATAATTTTATAGAACTAACAACGTGAATCTAAGTGTAGTGGTCTGTGAATCAGGTAAATGTCACATGTCAATTTCAATGACTATGTTTTAAAAATCCCACATTTCCCGGTTGTATTCTTTTTTTCTTTTGGTCCTCAATATGTGAATAAAGTCATTTATGCTGCCTTAAATATCGAAGATAAATTTGTTGGCTTATTAATTAGAGTGTGATGTATGATCATAGGTGAGTTGCCTGGTTTGGAATGCCATTTGGTGATGTTCTGATTAATGCACTACCATGAGCAAAGGCAATAGATTAACCATAGCATAAATGGTAATAGGCTAATTCCTCACCGAAACTTTCAACAGTTGAGTCACATGCAGTTTCAATTATTTTACATGTTTGGCACTCTTTCTTCCCCCATGGAACTATAAACATTAACTCATTACTCTGAAAGAAGCTTGTAAAAACATGGTTGACATACGTTACTCTCTATTAAAAATTTTTCCTTGATTACACTGCCAGTTTTCCCTTTTGCAACATGATAGAGTTGTATTTTACTTTTAAAGGAACATGAACAAACTTCCCCACAAATATCTCAAATTTGTCACGGGTCACTAAAATGTCAGATTTCTGATAGTTCCATTAACTCATTCTTTTTCAAGTTGATCTGTGAAACATACTAGGTTGGGGGATATATTGCATTCTGGAATTTAGTACTAGAGCGAAGACTTTTCAATGGCACTAAGATTACTCAACAAAAACATTGCAATGTCTCTTGGCTCCTAATCTGTTTTCCAATATCAAGCATTCCTAGAAACACTTAAATTATAAACTCCATGTCCTTGTATTTGCAATCATGATATGTTTAATATGGAAGTCCACGCTCCAGTTTTGATTTTTCAGTTTTACTGAAAACACAGAGGGATCAGTGGCTGCTCTCTGCAGGTTTTGTAGAGGCAAAACTGAAGTCCGGGAAAGCACTGGTGGGCGGCCTTCACTGGCCAGGCCCCTTCTGAAGGAACCTTCTGTCCTGCAGGGGCATTGCGGCATCTTGGAAAAGGAGCCATTTATCACAGTCCTAAATGAAAGCATTCTTTAAACACAAATGTCTTTTTCTCCCTTTGTCTAATTACTGAGAGGAAAAGTGAGAAGGAAATGTCAAAACAGAGAAACAGTGGTGTATAGAGAGAGCAGCCACTCTGGAGTTCAACCAGCTTTTGTGAGGGTCTGGGCGATTTGTCAAACGGTTGTGGCATAAGTCAAGCTCTGAGGTTGAAAGGTCTTGACCTAAGGAGTCCTGGAATCAGGCAGTGTAAGCGAGGGCTCTGCTAGCATTTTCAGCTGTAGTGGAGATGAACAATGATGGGAGCTGGACATAACAAAACCTCATTTGCATAATTCAGGTAAGTAATTTTATTGAAACTGACAAGGATGTGACAGGCTAAGAAAGAGAAGAGAACACAGTCTTGCTGGGAACCACTAAAGCTCCTCAGTTAGGTATGTGAAAATAAATGACAGCTAATCTCTTCACTAGAAAATCTGTAAACAATGCCATTTTACCCAGGACTCACCCATGACCTTTTGTGGAGCTGCCTATAGATTCTTTAGTCCAGGCCTCCCGAATACAGCAAACAGAATGGACTACATTCAAATTATGTGTTAGACTTTAACCGATAATAATTACTTCCCTGAATAAGAGCTCCTTCCAAGGTAGGTCTACACTGAGAAAGAGTAGAAACTTTCTGGAGTGGTGGTCAAAGATTTGAGATGAATGCAATGTAAAACCATATTTTTTTCTTAAGAATGGATATTTTGTGGGAACAGATTTAACTTGAGTAGTCTGTGCTAAGAATGTAAACATTGAAATGCCTTTAGCACTTGGGTTTGCTGATGTGTGTTGGGGTTTACAGTCATCTGTATCAGTTGATATTCTCAGCTATTGTTATTTCTTCCTCTTTCAAAACATGTGGGTTTAAGCAAGGCCTGAAATTAGTATTTATGCAGTTTAAAAGCTAAAAATGTTTAATACCAAACTAATAAATAAAATTTTTGAATTCTGATACAATCTTATAACATCAGCAAAATCAACAAATTAGATCTTAAGTATCCTGGATATAACTATCCATAAAGAAGCAACAAAAATGATAAGGTTATCGGTAAAAGGAGTTGCTTGTTTTAGATAAGAGAAGCTAAATTTTTAAAAGCACTTTCTATGTCCTTTATATTTGGCTTTGCTTTTATGTGTGGATCACCAGGAGATAGCTACACATCTTTTGTAATCCAGACTTCTCACCGTTCGTTGGTGACTTTTATAGGCAAGGGCAGTAATGGATGGAAATAGTAATCAGGCTAGAGAAGAATGCTACTCTAACCTAGTTTGCCAGAGGAGAACCATGTCTGCTGTGCCCTTCAAACATGCAAAAATATGAAATATATATACGTACAAGTATATATAGTCAGATGTGTGTTGCAAAAGCTCCCAGCCTTCCTGGGTAGCAGTATACCCAAGTACTCCTTCTGCAGTGTATGGAACACATGTATAGTTTGACCAAAATGTGGATCATTCCATCAAATGGGAAGCAGTTGAGAGTTCTGGCTAGATCAAATGTGGATCTCAGTATTATAAGCAGGCTAATGCATAATTCATGAGGCTTAATGAATATTCCAATTCATGACAGCCAACTGGCTCCATAGGTCACACCTCCCAGTCTCATATAAATAAAGAATGAGATACTGGAAAGCATACCAGCTGAACCAAACTGAGTGCCAAAAACATGCATATTAATGAGGCACTATAATAGATACTTGACTCTTTGGAAATGCCTATATTGGTTTCCAGCTACAGAGGGAAAGAAAGTTCACAATGTACCTTTAAACACACCATACTGTGCACCATAAAATACAGCTCTTTCTATGAAATATGGAATCAAATTACACTGATGTGATTTCAGATGCAGTCATTAACTCCATAACATCCCCTGACACTTCCATCAACATTGAAAGGTTCTGGAAAGATCCCCACCCCCTGCTCCCATGCTCCTTTGCAAATCTCAACTTGGTAACTAGGGAGAGGAAGTCCTTCCACAGTGCTGTTCTTTTATGTGTTCTGTTTAGACCTTGGATCAGGATGAATGGTAGCTCAGATGAATGCATTTGTGCCATTTTTCTTGGCCCCAGTCTATGTTTCCTCACTACCATGACATCTGAACAGAAGGAGAAAACATCTCCCTTTTGTGGCAGGCTAATTTAATTTGTACCTTCCACCTAGGGGTAAATATGTTTGTCTGTCTGTCTGAGCTTTTTGACCACTTTCTTTTCTCACGGGAAACCCTACCGAGTCGAAAGCAGGAAATTGCTTAGTGCTCTAACTTTATTTTAAAGTAATTTAATTTTAAGCCTTCTCACACCCACCCTAAAGTGAAGCGACTGTTGGAACCCCCTCGGGACACCCTTAATGACTTCTGCATGTCTCCTATGTCACAGATGTCAAAGGCTTGTTGTTTCCGAGAATAGATGGCTTAAAAGAGACTGCTTTGGGCTGTTTCACCCACAGAAGATGTGCATTCGTTTTAAAATAATGAAAAAATAAAGTCTTGCAGCTTTTACATTGACCCACAGCTTTTGAAATCCATATTACAAGTCATTGATCTTTACTTGATTTTTGGTTGATCTTGGCAATATTTGTGGCTTGACCTTGTTTGATGTGGTGAGTTTGTCAAAGAATTAAAGTAAACAACTGACAAACACATCTTTACCTAAGTAAGAAAGCAGTGATACATAACTCAAAAACTTCAAAACATCTAGGTATGTGATTTAGATATTTGTTACCATGTCTTAAGGGACCCCCAGATGTCAGAGTAAACCTCAAATTAAAATTAGGACTAGTAGTAACTAATGTACTTAGTAATGAGGTCTTAAACAGATGAGAATTTCTTTTTTGCCTAATATGCATCTATCAAATTCATTCTTTGAATTCTTGTAAGAGTTTTTAATGCATTTTAAGAATAATTTGTTTATTTTATGTTTGTGGCTATATGTTCTAGTCAAATTTTCTTTCATGGCACTTGCAGTTCTGCAAAATCCTTTTAATATTTACAGATATAGTCACAATTAATAATTCTATATTATAGTAAGTAAGTCTTATCCTTGACTTGCATTGTAAGTAAAAGTTATTTAAAAGAGAAAATAATTTTGTTAAAGCCATTTCATTAATTCCTATTTAGTATATTACCATTTTGGAGTATATTATTACCTTGTAGTATGAGAATCATTAAATACTCAAGACCATATCAATACTATATTTTATTCATGCTGTAATAGTTAGATTCCAATACTTTTAAACTTAATAGGAATACTAATTATAATAATGTTAATTGTAAAATTATGAGTATAAATTCTGAACCATATGGAATTAGTTCCCAAAATACCTACGTATATTAAAAGGATTAGAAGAATTTTTATTTGAAAGGCAGAAAGGTAGAGAGAAAGAGCCACAGAGAGAGGGAGAAAGACAGAGAGAGAATCCTCCTATTTGCTGGTTTACTCCTTAGATTCCCACAATGGTTGAGGCTGGACCAAGCTGAAGCTGAAGGCCAGTAACTCAATCTGGGTCTTTCATGTAGGTTGTGAGGACGCAACTGCCTACACCATCAGCTGCTCTCCCCAGATGCATGCTATCAGGAAGTTGACATCACGAGTGGAGCTAAGACTTGAATCCAGATACTCTAATACAGGATGTGGGTATCACAAACAGCGGTTTAACTGCTAGGCCAAATGCCTGCTAAAAGAATTTTATTTCATGAAACAAATTTTTAAAAGCTCTTACATTCAGATAGTTAAGTATGTTTATGCAAAGTTGCATATTGAAAAACAGGAAGAGAGAAGCCTTTTTCTGAAAGAGGAATTAATGGGAAAGAATATTACAGTTGGGTATAAGAATTTTTCATTGTTTTTAACAAATCTCAGCTTTGCACCTCAGATACATGCTTCTTTTAAATGGGTTAAATAAATTGCTCAGTTGCAGAATTATCACAGGGCAACCTCATTCCTAAGGTGTGGTACGGAAGTGAAATCTAGTTAGTGTGATTTGAGCCTTTGATTTATTGCTAGTGAGATCTTTCATGTTTTTGGCAAAAAATCACACCAATGAACAGCTATATTTAATGTAATTACATGAGATTTTCAGTTTAATCCAAAACTGTGCATTAAGTTTAGTCACCATGCCGGTATAATCTAAACCTTAGGTAGGCAGAACGGTTCTGCAAGTGGCCAGATGATAAATATTTTAAGTCTGGAGGGGCTACCTCTGATTACTGTCACATGTCTTTAATTTGTATTTTTGTTGTTGTTGCTTGTTTTTCTATCTTTCAAAAACTTAAAGACCATCCTTAGTTGAGGGTCATACAAAAACCAGCCACAGGCTGGATTTGGATTTCTGGCCACAATTTTTCAGCTCCTTAATTTATACTTTTAAGATCTTGTTTAATGTAGCTAAACATCTACTTGTACCCAAACATGTTGATATTTATGTGCTCATTTCACACTTAGGGTTTCTTTCTTAGTTTATTTTATAGCATGTATGATACCTGCAAGAATCTCTGATCTTATGAGACTTAATACAAATATTTTAGTTGTTGGACTTAACCCATTAATTTTCAGGCCTTATTTGCAATGACCCCCAATTGCTATCATTTATCTGACTATTCATGAAATTATTTTATTGGCAAATGAACTTGTTGGGTGTGTGTGAGGGCAAGAAGTGTCTGGAAAATTTTCCAGAGTGCCAGCTTTTCCATGTTGCTACAAAGGGAATAATCCTGTGTAAACATTTCTCTAATTCACTGTGAGATAAAATACCCTAAGATATGACCTCATGTGTATTGCACTTCTGGAATTTTTCATCAGGACACATTTAAGACCAAGATTTTTAATTCTAAAATAACTAACGATGTTCAAAGAATTCAAGGCATTTTTCCTACAATCACTTTTAATGTATCAGCAAGCTACTGTTTTTAAAACTACTGAGGAATCCAATGTAGAATATCTCAAACGTATCCAAAATAGTAGGACTCAAAAGGCAAATTCTTCCTCTTTGTAAGAATGGCTCTGGTTAAATAAAAACATCCTGAAAGGGTGCAGAGTGTTTTAAAAATATCAAAATACATCATTTGTCTCACCTTCCCTATCGTCATCAACACGATGAGTATTTGAGAATCATATTTTGGGCTAAACTTTCCTTCCTGCACTGCCTGCTCAGCACAGGTTCTGCACTCATTAGGTTCTCATGGCTGTCTCTCTCATGGTGTCTGGGGATGGAAGACTCACTGAACAAGTGGTGAATGTGAAATAGCGATTCACAGTGTGATAAGGGGAAGAGAATTCTGCCTTCAGGCAGGTTGTTATTTTAAATGCAGTGCCAAATATATTATTTCATTTTACAGCAATAATTAAGCTGTAATGTTTTGTCTTCAAACAAAAGAGAGTATGGTCTGATGGCCACAGGGTTGAGCCCTACCAACAGTAACAACAGGAGGACTACGCAGATCCTGCCAGAGGCTGTTAAGGGTGCAAGAGGATGAATCTAAAAGGGAGTCCTAACCTTACAAGTAGTGGAAGAGCCATTTAGCAGTAGGCAAAAGAACTGCATCAATGAATATTTCATTGTTGGCTTATCCAGGACCTTTGCTTTTTGCAGACGATTCTGTTTTGCGTCTACCATAGATATACTAGAGGTGGATTTTGGCCTCTGGGATACTAACATGAGAAAGTTGATCCTTGCCCTCAAGTATCTCAGAATCCTTTTTTTTTTCTCTTGATGGATCTCTTGACACATTTTCAAATCATATTGCTATGGTTACCATAAAGTGTTCCAAGATCCTGAAGTGTGTGTATTCCAAATATCACACTCCTGCAAGTAATAGCACTTACTATACTTCTCTGTAATCCTAAGTGAGTTTGATTATCTCCTCTCCTAACTGGAATATAAATCTAAAAATCCTCTTACCTGTATAAAAAGAATTTCTGTGTAAGCCCACATATGCAGTCCTCTGTAGAGGGAATCTGTTGCTTCTTGTGTGTCTCAGAATTTCATGATCCTAATGAGATGAAGAAACTCTGAATTAGACTATACATCTCTTAAAGGCAGGGACTCTTTTACCAAAATTGAAATGACTATTTATTTATTTGCCATGATAAATATAATTTTTAGAAATACCAGATTTCAGGATTTATATTGTACCACATTTTTATACTATAGGAATTAGCAGTCAGGAAATTAAAATTATGATCCATCGTCTACTCTCTACTTTTGCATCCTCAGCCATTTCATTCAAAAGTCTTCTTAATGCTTAAATGAGACTTCTGATGTTTTGTAGGTTTTTTCCAAATGGCATTTTGCTAAGAGAAGTGAGAAAATAGTGTAGAATATGTATCTTTGAAAGGTGATCCATTTTGAATGTCCCTGAAGTATTTGTCAATAGTGAAGAAAAGGGCAATGAACAAAAATCTTCATTGTTCATTGTAAACTTTTCGTTAAGAGAGAATTTTTAACTGTGGATGTTACTACCAGTAACATACACTGGAAACCAAGAGAACAAGCCCTCTCTTTGGAGTGTTTGCTCTGAGAGGTAAGGGCCTTCATCACATTCATTTTTGAAATTCAGTATATGGCACTATTTTTTGGCACACTGGGAACAAAGTAACATCCTTTTGGCTTATTGAGTAACAGAATGAATGAAGATATTTTGACTAAGGATAAAAAAATGAGATGAAGTTGTTGGATGAATTTTAAGTCCTTATCATGAAATTTGGATATTCATTTGAAAGGAAATACATCCTCTGGGATGACTTTTTCATTTAAAATTCTTCCCATATATTAAAATAAAACAAGAAAAATGCAGTAAAACCAAAAGAAAACCTCAAATCTCTATCCTCTTGAAATCTCCATAGTATCTTCAACTGGAATTGAGATTGTCCTCTCTTAGTATCATTATAATATTGTAACTCACTGAATTTTTTATTTTAAAAGGTTTTATTTATTTATTTGAGAGGTAGAGTTACAGACAGTGAGAGGGAGAGACAGACAGAAAGGTCTTCCTTCCGTTGGTTCACTCCCTAGATGGCTGCAAAGGCTGGAGCTGTGCCGATCTGAAGCCAGGAGCCAGGTGCTTCCTGGCCTCCCACATAGGTGCAGGGGCCCAAGCACTTGGGCCATCTTTTACTGCTTTCCCAGGCCATAGCAGAGAGCTGAACTGGAAGAAGAGCAGCCGGGACTAGAACTAGCGCCCATATGGGGTACCAGTGCTGCAAGTGGAGGATTAACCTACTGCACAGCACTGGCCACCTCACTGAATTTTTGGTTACTTCACAAGAATATTAATTGTGTGTGCAGGTAGACCATGATACCTCCTGGCTGTCTAGAATCTGGGTAAATTTCACTAGAACCCTAAGTTCCTGAGCATATTACTGGTCAAATCAATTCAAATTTAGGATTTTCTTCTTCATTGATAATAAATACTGCCTCTTCGCTTTCTGCCTATTCTGACATCTGCATGTGGTATCTCCCTTTTGCCCTGAGCTAAAATGCCCTTGAAAGTCAGTCTTTCACTGGTTAACACAAAAATCCAAATACATATAATTTGGAGAGAGTTGAAAATATTTTACAGACAAATCAAAGCTCACAAAAAGGTGGCCTTCTGTCATAATTCTTTTCTCTGGAACTTTCCTTCCCCCTTGCCTTCATGAGGGTTTCTTGCACTCAGAGTTGTGGATTCTTCTTATCAACCCTAAGCCTTTCTCCAGTCTCCAACCTAGAACATCTATCAAGATATTTTTCCAGAAAAATACAGCCTTATCCCTCAGAACAATCTTAGGGTCAGGTGTCAAAGTCATTGCACTTTAGCATGGCACTTGTTAACTTTGCCTGCAATCTTTTTAGGCCTTTATATAGAGCATCTCAACAACACCTCACATGGATGATCCTTCAAAATTGTTAGTAGTTGAGAGAAAACCTACTACTTTAAAACCAGAGCAGGTGCCTCAGATAGGTTAAGTGATACGTTTTACAAGGGCATTTGATTTAATCAGCAGCAGAGCAAAGTTTAGGACGCAGGTCTCAGATTTCAAGTGCAGTACGTTTTCTTACGTGAAGGCAAAATTAACATTAGATGGATAAATCCATATTTAAATATAGTCACCAAAATACATCTATGAACAAATCAATGTGATAATTGAAAATGAAAAGTTGATTTATGCATCTTCTCCCTACTATCTTTTAGTATAGATTAAAAAAAAATACTTGATTATATCAACACCAAAATCCATATACACAGCACAAAAGAAGCAAGTAAGTGGCTATAAAATCAGTTCAGAATTGTTTATTTTCACTTCCAGCTGGAACCAGAATATTTTTGGTGTGGTCAGACCAATCAGCCTTCTACAAACACTGTGTTGAGGTTGATAGATTTTTAGATATTGGCACATGTACATTTATAGCTATTGACAAAGCTTAACTCTTTTCAAGAACATTCCAACTAATATTGGCATTCTGTTTTATCCATTGACACTCAACATGATGTACTGGGGAAGACTTTAAGACTTTCAGTGTTTGACTAAGCTTTATAGTCATTAATGTTTAATCACTTACAATTCCGAAAACATTGTGCTTTCATTTTTTATGTGGCTTGTTTATCTATGTAAAGCAAATCAACAGTGCCTTTCTGATACTCTCAGAGTACATTTATAATCAGTCCCATTTGCTGATCAGTGATGAATATGGATATAACTGCTATTTGGAATTACTTTGTCATTCCGTACACATTCTGAATTCAATTTCCCCTTCACCACAATTATAATAAAAGTAAATACTAGCCAAACTTTCCAAAGCTATGCACATCATGGGGGGTGCAGAAATACTATTTTCCTTTTATCCCAATATACTATTTAAAATGTCTTGCATTCATGTACACAGTTTCTAGATAATAAATAAGAAAAATGGTTATATTTTTAAAAATTGGGGATGAAAGAGATTTTGTAGCTGTCAAAAGAGTCAAAATTCTATGCTGTCCCTCCTTGAGGACAAGAGCAAATCACTCCCAGTAATGGTTACCCCAAGGACACAATGAAGAGATCTTGAACCATGTTTCTGTACAGGCCTTGGCAATGAATGCTCACTATTGTATCATCATCATCAGGGCACTAGTGAGAGACAAAATGCACTTGGCCAAGGCTGGGGAAACAGGGACACAAAGAACCCAATTCAAGCACTGCATCGTATGCAGGGGACACATTAGTAGAATTTTAACAGAATCCTGGCGTTTGTATTTACTCTTTGTTTACAATTGGACTTTTACGGAAATACTGATACGACTTGGCAAGTCCTCTTTGTATATTGAAAAACTGAAAATGTAGATAAAAGCACAATGTGTTACTTAAGAAAATTCATTAAAGTTCTCAGAAATATTTTTTAAACTGGCTTCAAAAGAAACTAAAAACTATTGGAAACTATTCATATACCAAATAAAAATGTCATTTTCTTTTACAACCCTACAAATGGAAAAATACAGTTCTATTATTCTCTTTCATGAAACTGGCCCGAAGTGTGAACAAACAAGCCAGAACCAGGATGACAGATACTCAGTTATACTTTATTGTCATCAGTGTCCCACTGTTGTGTCAGACGTTATATCCTCCATTCTTCTCTGTCTATATCTGCAAGAAAAAGGATCCTTAGCTACAGCTTTTTGAGATAGATATATGAATTCTTTATTTTGTACTGAAGAATCTGAATACATACTCATGTATTATTGACATGCAATTTATGGTCACAGGATGGCAGGAAGATATGGCAAGAAGCAGAGGTTGCAAAATTGGATACTTTCATAACTTTCCAGAAAATAAAGTCAAAGACAGAAACCAAACAGCCTGTGTCCTCTGCTGCAGGGTCAGTTATGGCAGAATTGCCCAGAAGGGCACAGCTAGTCTCCTGCTGTCTTTACCGAATTTGCCTGGTGACTAGTTTCATCTCTGCAGCTGTCTGTCTGCAGCCACTTCAGCATCAGTGAGTATGGCTGTTCAGTGAGTCAGCTGTTAAACAGGAGGTCCATGCTTAGGGGACCAGCCTCTGGACTCCCAGGCTCATTTTTCAAGGGCCTTTGTAAGTGACAACGCCTCATGTAAGGGGTTGCTGTTCTGCAGGAGTGTGTTCCTGAATCGCGTCTATGACTCTGCAGGTACACTAGTCATGGATTTCACTTTTGTGTTTGTTTCCTCTGGTGTCAGTGATCCTCAGACTGGCGTTTCTCAATAACTCCTGGGAGTTTGTTACACATTCAGGTTCCCAAGTTCAAATAGGTCTAGTTGGGATCTGGGTCATCACTGGGCCTGAATTTGTGAAATCACTAAGCTGATCCTATCATCTATATCAATTCTGACTGGGATTTCTATGTTAAAATGAATTTTTGAAAAGTGGCATTAATTATTCAAAGTATTGAAAAGTGACAATATAATGATCAAATCTTTATCCATTTAATACTAAAAGTTACAATAAATAAATGCTGTTTTCATGATGAGAACTTTGTAGAATTCCTTTGTTATAAAGGGAACCCTGATTTGATGATGGCTCCATTTATGAAGAAAACCATTTTTTTTATAAAGATTTAATTATTCAGTTGAAAGGCAAAGTTACAGAGATAGAGGGAGAAACACAAAGAGAGAATTATCCATCTGCTGGTTCACTCTCCAAATGGCCACAACAGCTAGTGTGAGACCAGGCTAAAGCCAGGAGTCCAGAGCTTTCTCCAGGTCTCTCATTTGGGTGCAGGCACCCAAGTGCTTGAACCATCTTCCACTGCCTTCCTAGGTGTATTAGAAGGGAGCTGGATTGGAAGTGGAGCAGCCGGGTCTCAAACCAGTGCACATATGGGATGCGGGCAACGCAGGCAGTGGCTTTACCTGCTTCGCCACAGGGCCGGCCCTGGAAACCATTTCTATGTCACCAGATTATGGATATTTACTCCAGTACTCATCATTATTGATGATGACTGATTTTTGTTTGTTTTGCTTGCTTATTCATTGTTTTTTGTTTTGTTTTGTTTTTTTTTTTTTACAGGCAGAGTGGACAGTAAGAGAGAGAGACAGAGAGAAAGGTCTTCCTTTGCCATTGGTTCACCCTCCAATGGCCACCGCAGCCAGCGCGCTGCAGCCAGCGCACCGCGCTGATCCGATGGCAGGAACCAGGTGCTTCTCCTGGTCTCCCATGGGGTGCAGGGCCCATGTACTTGGGTCATCCTCCACTGCACTCCCTGGCCACAGCAGAGAGCTGGCCTGGAAGGGGGGCGACCGGGACAGAATCAGGTGCCCCGACCGGGACTAGAACCCGGTGTGCCGGCACCGCAAGGCGGAGGATTAGCCTAGTGAGCCGCGGCGCTGGCCTTATTCATTTATTTATCTTCTAGGTTAATACAGAGTTTCATGGCTGATGTAATTTTATTTTTCTTATTACTAGAGAAATTAAAGATTTCTTGTGCTAACTGATTATTTATATTTCTGCTTCTTTAGATTATTTCATGTCATTTGCCTTCATTTCTCTTTCATATGATTTGTTAAAATTTTAATTATTGGCTTGAGAAAGATCTCAATATATTAGGAATATTTTTATTTGTTAAAATTTTCGTTATTCTTTTCAAAATTTTTATTTGTTTTCATTTTTTTTGAAGGCAGAGATCATCCATCTGCTGGTTCAGTCCACAAATGTTGGCAGCAGCTGTGGATGGGCCATGACAAAGCCAGAGGCCAGAAACTCAGTCCAGGTCTCCCATGTCGTTGCAGAGACTCAACTGTTTGAGACATCACGTGATGTTTCCCAAGATGCACATTAGCAGGAAGTTGGAATCAAAGTGCAGCTAAAACTCAAACCCAGGCATGCCAGTTTGAATATGGGGTGCGGATATCCTAAATAGCAGTTAGCTACAGTTGCAAGTGTCTATTGCTCCCAAATTTTGTTAACCCTACATGTTAAAAAGACAGTGCAGGCATTGCTAACTAAACTAAGAACATTTTAAATCATTCACAACACACAATTCCAGCAGCAAATATTAACAGATATTTTTCACATAAAAGTAAAACAATGTAATATTTGTATGGTTATACTTGTGCTATTTTTGGATATGTAATTAGCCTTAAAATGTGTTTTAAAATAGTTTCACTAATATAAGAAGTATCTCATTTTTCAGCTTAGTTTACTCTGGAATCTTTTATGCAAGTATACACATACACATACACACACACATAAAAGATACAGAATATACATTTTCTATATCAAGTCATTGTAGGAGTAGGAGACACTGCAGGTCTAATTCTGTCTTGCTGTCTGGGGTGACTATTGTGTGATTCTAGTTTTAACAGTGCCAGATTCCAAGTGCTACAAAACTGAAACTTCTTTAATTTTTGTCGCTCCCCCTCTTCGTGGAGGAACGACACAGGACCCTGCGCTGTTCTTTCTTCTGCTCGGCCCTCCCCGGGTTTGCTGCTGGTTCTTCCCGGGTTGGCTACTATCCCTTCCACCTCCGTGGAAGGGCAGTTCCCCCTGGCCACATTCCCCACTTCCGCAGGGGAGCGGCACACCGCCGGCCGGCTCTTCTCGGGGGCTGCACAGGCGTTCCCCTTAGATGTTCCCCTTAGATGTTCCTCGTGCATGCCGTCTCTCTCCTCCTTTATAGTCCTTCTCTGCCAATCCCAACTCGGCTGCCCACACGCCGAGTACGCTGCTCTCCTCCAATCAGGAGCAAGTCCTACAGTTTATTGGTTGAACTGGAGGCAGCTGTGCAGAAGCTGTTTACTTCTCTCCCAGCGTCATATTGTGGGAGAGCAGATGCATAGAATAAGTCTTAATTCCAGTAACTCAGTCTAGTCCGGATTGCTCCCCACAATTTTGACCTTCATTTTGGGGGAGAGAGAAGGGAATACATATTATGTTGTAGTTATCAATAAATACACAAAAACCACTTCAGAATTTGGTAACTGAAGGTAAAAATTTGTTTTGCTAGTAATTTTGTGGGTCAGGTATTCTAGAAAGGTTTAGATGCATAGATGGCTCTGATTCACATGAAGTTATCTAGTTCAGTTAATGCTGGAGAGTCCACATCCATGAAGATTCTCCAAGATTTAATTTAATTTAATTGAAAGGCAGAGAGAACAAGAGCGAGAAACCCATAAAGATCTTCTGTCCACTGGCACAATTACAGAAAGAAAGGAAGACACACACACATACACACACACATACACACACACAAACAGTATTTATTTGAGAGGGAAGGAGAGACAGAGATCCACAATCCGCTAGGTTGCTTCCCAAATGCCCGTGACAGCTGTGCTGGGCTGAGGCTAGTGTCAGAAACCAGGAATTCAACCCAGGTATCCCATGTGAGTGACAGGAACCCGTTATATGAGCCATCACCACTGCCTCCAAAGGTGTGCATTACGAGGAAGCTTCAGTCAGCAACCGGAGCCAGCAATCAACCTCAGGCATTCTGATGTAGGGCATGAGTATCTTAACCACCAGGCTAAACACCTGCTCCCTGCCAGAATGATCTTTTTTTTTGAAAAATTATGTCATTTTACACATTTCTCTTGCTTAAAAAAAGTAAATCCCTTTACCCTCAGAATACAATTCTTTCAAAAAGGCCATATATGATTGTAATTCTTTCACACCTGCCTCTCACACTTCTCTCTGCTCCTAAGACAACCCAAATCCACTTCAGCATGGGGACTCTCCTTCTGGAATGATCTTCCCCTGGAATTTCTTTCAGTAGTTTGTCCTATCACTTCACTGATGTCTTGGTTCAATTTTGAAATTTCCTTTGAGAGTTTTAAAAAGAATCTCCCTACCCGTGTATTATTCTACTTTATTTTTCTCAAATCATGTTTTATTACCTAACAATTCTTACATAAATGTAATTGACAACATATGTACTATTTCTATATTATATTCACTGTGGTATGCTCATCTAAAACATGTATTGAAGCAATAGATATTTTCATAGATCTCAGGGAATAAAACTAAAATCTGTATGGCTCTTTTAGTCTTTAACTTCAAATCTCACCAGTTTGAGATGATATGAACATAATGGGGACTGAGCAAGAAGTGGGAACTTCATGGATATAAGTTTACCTTGGTACCCTGAAACTCAACAAATCATATGTAATATAATGATATATAGTAATACAAATATAAGTCATAACACCAATAATAATAATATACTGTTAATAATTCATTAGCACTTACTTGATATAATCATCAAGATGATTTTTAGAAGGTAATTCTCACATTCTCTATACACTTAGACTGTTGGTTCAGTGTTATGGACACTATCTATATACTGCTCAAAGGGGCTATCAAATATACAGTGATAGTCCCATGGTTAACATTGTTTAAAAAGAGTATCACTTCTCCTATTTCTTATTGATATAAGCTATGTTAGCTTTATGAATTTCTTAGAAGCAAACAGTAATCTAATATTTGACACTGAGTTTCTGAGGCTACTCAAATTCTTGCTTGAACTTGCTCTCTAATGATTGGTTTTTTATCAGCTCATCAAATGGAAATTGATATCCTGGAATTACTGAGAATGGCAAAATGGCTATGTTTCCTTTGCTATCTCTCTTTATGGATGAGTATAAGGTTCTGTAGACAAAAATAATGACGAAATCAGCTCTCTACATCTACACACACACACACACACAATCTACTTCTGCATTGTTATCTGATAATGAATGCTATTACTATTCCATTCTATAAACTCTGTCTCCTCCAAACCCCCTTTCAGTTTCCTTTATTATTCATTTGATACTTAATTGTCTTGTGTTAAACGTGTTTCTCATGCATCATTTTAACTAGATCGTTAGTTCTTTAAGGGCAGGAATCATGCTTTACTCTTCTTAATTGGTATCCCCTAGTGCGCAGTACATTGTCTATGACAGTATCCAACATGTGTGAGGCAGTATGTGTTTTTCTTGACAATATGACTTGTTTGCATTTGAGCTACAATTTTGTGTCCTCATGATTCTGCTGTTATTGCTACCAATATGTTACTGTTAATAATATGAGTATTAGGTACTTTTTTTTCAAGTGCTGCCTACTTAACAGAATTGTATAAAATGCCTCACTGACTTAATGTCATAGGGTCATTTTAAAGTTGAAGGAACTAAACATCAAAGGCATATCATTGACCATTAGCCTGTAAGTCTTGGTCAAGCTCTGATTTGAATGCGAAGGGCTCACTGGCGTCACTGTATTAAATATTTAGGCTACCTTTCTGAACCCTTAAATGCTGTGTCTCTAAAAATAGAATAGAATGAATAAGGACCTTGACACAATTTATTCTGTAGCAGAGATCATGAACTCTTTCTCCATCTTCCTTCTTCTTCCTTGTTTCTCATGTGCAACAGAAAAATATACTTTCACATCTTGAGAGTGACATGATCCATAAGTTATAAAAAGGAATAAATAGTCAAGACATAAATAATAATGTGCTAATATACAGTAGCAAAAGCTGATTTGAAAATGAAGTCTATTCCCCAAACCCTGAGTGATAAAAGAGTAAAAGGTTAGCTTACGGTAGGCAGGATAAAATTGTTTTCAAAGGATTTTTGTTAAGATTGTACTCTTTTGGCCTTTATTATGGACAATACTCACAAAATAAAACAAAGTGAACCTCAAAAATAAAGCAAGAAGGGTTCTTTATATCTGTAAACATTTAAAATGTTCTCTTTATTGTTGAATGCGATGAAATATCTTTGCATCTTTCTGTGTTTTCCCTACCCCAAGGGAAAATCACTTTGAAAAATACAGCAAATTATTTTGTATCTTACATCCAAGCCTACTGAACCAGAAGAATAAGGACATACTGCCTGTGAGTTCAGCTGGATCAATAGCTCAGCGCTGGGATTTGTGCGTCTGCTGGATACTGAATGAAAAGCACTAAGCTGCCAGTTTGTACCACGGACGTTTGAGACCCCAGTGCAGCACAGCGGCATTTTTCATAAGACAGAAAGTCCCTTACCTGTAAAATGTTTAGATATATGAACACACAACATACAAAGGCTATGAAATGAGCTTGCCACACCATGTAGGAAATTCTCATTTGCTGTCCTATTAATCAAGAGAAGGTGTACACACACACACATCCCTAAAAATAGATGTGCTCCAACATGACCAAATCTATTCTGAAGTCTGAGTGAACAAAATGTGAGTGGTGTGATTTTCTCCTTTGTCCAACTAGAGAATATTACGCAGCTGACCAAATCGGCGGTGGGAGCCAGTTATGTCAATCTTGCTGTTTCTTGACTGTGTTCTCCATCATTGTGGGCTGTCAGGTTGCATAATGAGTCATCATTGCATCGGAGTTCTGGCAAAGACTCCTTCCTGTTTGCTTTCCTGCCACCCCTAGATTTTCCTCGCGGAGCATCCATACGGGTCCCACTAGCAGTGAGATCTGTAATCAGGCCTGTCAGAGAGGGTGGGACTATCTCTCCCTGGAAAACATTAGATACTGGCTTTCATGCTTAGCTTGAGATCTCTGTGGGACTAGCTGTTCCGAACATAAAAGGCTTCCTAAAGTGGTATTTAGAAACGGCCATGAGGAATGGGGCAATGTAAACAAAGCAATTAAAACTGGAAAAATAAAAGTCATCCAACTGAAAAGCAGATAAGCACGGAGGCAGCAGAAAGTTTCGGGCCGTTGGCTGCACTTACGATTCTTTCCCTCTCGTCCACACTCAGCGTAGAAGCTTGCAGTCTGAACAACAGGAGAGGTGGCAGATTCCAGCATCTCATTCAGGCTCAGTGGCTATGCTGAGAGGACAGGACAGCTCTCATGGCATGTGGTCCTGCCACGGTAGGCAAGAGAAGGAGAGCTTCCACTTAAATCTATTACCAGTCTTTGGCATTCCCTTGACTTTAGCTTCTGCTTGAAGCAGTGGTACAATGGCTGCACTGACACAAACAAAAAAGTGTGAAAATATTTGGCAAGGCATGTCCTTACACAGGAATTAAAACATTTGCTTTGATTTGGCAGTTTACCTGTGCACTGGGCTCAAGACAAGGACTAAAGGCTTAAACACACCTAGCTTTAAGTTTTCTCTGGCATTTACTATTGATTGTGACAATAGGTAAGTCATTTTCCTGAACTTCTTATTTCTTTTACACCACTGACATTAGAATATCAAGCACTTAAAGAATATTGTATCAATCAAGGATAATTATCTTTATTAAAATGAGAACTTTATTCTCTACTCTGTTGAAATAGTATCCCTAAATATTGTGTGAGTTTATCTAATCCCCCAACATTGTCAAATATATATGTAGAGTATTATCTTCCTTCCTTCCTTTCTTTCTCTATTTTAATATGGCCAAATAAACATATGCTGAAATCTTTTAGGCATAAGTAATTTATTTAAAAATAATCCTAATTGTGTGTTCTATTGTTTGTGTAGATTCCACAAACAGAATAAAATGCTCATTTTAACACCAAATCTCAGGGTACAGTGTTCCGTCTCCTAACCATTAGGACATTGTATTTTTACAAACAATGTTTAAAGTATATTCATTCAAAGTACATAACAAAGGTATTTGTACCAACTCCAACTTCAGTCATACAAATGGGTCTTCAAAAAGCTCATGGAAAATCATATAATGAAAAACTACGCATGTATTTGAATTTTTTGCACTAAAACAAATATATTTTAATTCCATGTTCTGTGAACTTTTGAAGTTCCTTGCATTTGTTACCTAAACATGGACACTCAGCAGTTTGATTTTATTGTGGAATAGGATTGGGATTGCTAGGACAACCGTCTCATCCATACTACATAACATCAGCTTTCTTTTTTTTTTTTAAATGGACACCAAACAGTGTTGTGCTCAAGTCTACTTAGCCTATAAGTGTTCTATAAAGCAAAGCTTTTTTTTATCATGCTTTAAAGTATTAGAGAGAAAAATGCTATAAATAATAAAATATTTTAAATGGAGGGCATTGCAAAAGTCTGCCTCAGGCTCTACTTAAAGAATGAGTGTCAAAAATGAGTGTTACGAATAGACTTTATTGTTTTGCTTTATGGATTTCACAATGACTTTCTGAAAAAAAAAAAACATATAAAACAATAGAAAATAGCCATTAGCATTCCAGTGATCTCTTAAGTTACCTGCTGTTTTTGGAAGTACAAGAAGTTCCCATAAAACTGCTGATATCAACATGGTTTTTAAACATGGGAAAATAATTAGGTTTTATTAAAATGTTGCTCATATTTCAGTTAATAAAAATCCTCTTCAATAATAAATTGAAATTGGGAAAAAACATTTTCTGCTTCTTATTCCAAGTCTCCCTAATTAAACTTCTATTTCTAATTATTAGCATATTTAAAACAACCAGCAAAATATCATGGAAAATATTTTCTGTATTAACAGAAATTCTCTAATTCTCCAGAAATCATTTTAAGACATTTAAAACAAATACTCCAATTTAGCTTGAGTGGAAATTAGATGTGTTTTTTCAGATGACAAAAGAACTAGGAAAATGTGAAAGTAAGTCACAAGTATTTTCAGACATAATACAAATGGATTTTCTCAATTTTTAAAAATGTTGGTAATTTAGTAGGAAAGCAGTGAATTGTAAGTGTAAATATGACCCAAGCACACATGGGACTTCTGGTAGCTGTTATAACACAGGCCTCTCTGAAACACCAGTTTGGACACCAGAATTCAAACATGGGTCATGGCCAAAAATGATGACCAGAATTTTTCGACTGAGAAGTTTTCCACACATCAGGAGAAGATTCTATGGTTTTGCTCACTGTAGTCTTGCTTTACATATTTTACAAGAAAAACAAAAACCAACTTTTCTCCTGAAATCTGTCCTCCAGATTCTCTTGTATTTCTGCTGCTCGAGGAATCCTACTTTACTGTCACTCTATAAAGATGATGTGTTTCAATATAAATATTCATGTGTCATTTCAGAGTCATCTGCCAAGACATTCTCTTCTACTACTGCTGTTCTGCCTGCTGTGTACACTTATGGGAAACTAGGGGCAGGATAAGCCCCATCTTGGGTGTTCAGAGATGTGACTTCAGACCATCTGGGGTTTCCACACAGCCACAGGGGTTACTGGAATTCCCTGTGTTATGTCTGACTAGTTCTACAAGTCCCCATCTTGAGTTTTGACCTTGAGCATGGAGCCTGGCTCTGGGTCTTGCTATCCAGATCCTTCTATTTCTAGAGTCAAAGTAACTTACTCTTTTGTCCTTCATGTTGGACCTGGTCTTTGCCATATTATTCCTTTCATGAATTTCTTCCAATCACACTCTCTTATTGGTGCAAATAAGTCTCAGAGCTAAGTACTACTGGAAGAACACGTACTGATTTAAATTTTTGAAGTCTTATCCATGAATGTGTCAGATATTGAGATAGGTTCTAGAAAACCCAGAAAGTCCCTGCTTTGAGAGGTAATAGTTTACCAAGCTGGGGACTAGGAGAGAGAGTCTGTAGTTGACAGCAACGAAAGGAGGACTTTTCAGTTATGGCATTTGAATTGAAACTGAAAGGAGTTTATCTAAATTTGCATTCTAGGCCAAAGGAAAAGCGTGTTCAGAAGTGCAGGAGACACAGTGGGGCAAGGGGAGCATTGACAATGAGTTCAGTATGGCTGGCACCTGAAGCATGAGGTAGGGCTTCGTCATGAGGTTTCTGGCCTGTGGTATTAGAAACCTACAAAGAGTTTGAAACAGATCAAGTTTGCAGGAGTGGGAAGACCTTTCTAACACACGAGTGCAAGGTGAATTAAAAGTAAGGGTTGGAGCAGGGCAGAGAGAATTAGACTTGGCAAGACCAGAAGAGGCTGCTGAGTGGCCAGCTGTGTGCTGATGTGACGTGAATGTTTTAGTAAAATGGAATCAATAGTTTTGGGGACTCATTGTGGAAGTTAGTCAAGAGTGAGGAAATATAGTTAATAACAACATATTCAAAAATAGCTAACAGATGGTTTTATGTGGTTTTATTACAAAAAATGACAGATATGTGAGGTGATAGATATTTTAATTAGCATGGTGTAATCATCCCACAATGTAGCTCAACATCAATCATCAATGGTATCAAAACATCACATTATACCTCTTAGGTGCATTCAATAATTTATCAATTATGGGTAAAAATTTAAATAAATAAATGAGAAAATAGAAAAACCCCAAAATTTTATGTTCTCTGCCCCCGAAATAAAATGATAGGAATGAACTGACTTCTGGTTTATGCCTCAGACAACTTAGTTGATGCCTACCTTTTTTCCCTTTAATATTCAGAATAAGAAAGGGATGTTGGGGCAGATAGGGTAGAATAGAAAACATAGATGAGTCTGCCCTTGGATCCAGTGGCAGATGGAAGGTCAATAGCAACCTTAATGTTTATGCTTTTTTTTTTAATATTATTGCCTACTAAAATAATTTAATGGTAAAAAATGTAAACTTCAGATGCAGCTAAATCCGAACCTCACCTCTGTTTAGTTTCTACTAGAATGTAATTTTAGAAAGATTTTAGAATTTATCTGAACCTTAATATGCAAAATGGATGCAATTCTTACTTGATACAATTGCCACAGGCTAATTATTGTAATGCTTTCAGCAGAATCTTATATAATAGGTATAAAATATTATTACTATTATTAATAAAATGGAAATTTGTGTGATTTTAAAGAAGATTTTGGTATTTAAAAGAATTTTTCTTTAATACAGCTATACATGCCTATGATATTTAGGACTCTTCATCTGTATGTGATAGGAGCCAGAGCAAAATCATTTTAGGAAAAACAGAACCCCTGGCTCCCTCACCAGTTACCACACAGTAGATTTCAATTTGGTTTCCACACATCAAGGGACTCCGACAATGCAGTCAGATCTCTTTGGCTCTCAGTCTGGCTCTAACTCCCCCTCTTTCTCGTTCTGCTCTGCTCCTTGTAAGGTGGTCTCCTTCTCCCCATGCAGATATGCCGTGTGATTGAGGAAACGCTCACCGCTGGTACCAGGCTTTCATCATTTCCACCTGACACAGCAGGAAGATGACTTCCATCTCCTAGCATCTATGAGTCAATCTGTGGGGATCTCATCCTGCACCCCCAGTCACAGTCCAGCCGTCCATTGTGCATAATGAATGAACCTGTCTCTTCTGCTCCTAGAATGATGATGCCCTTTTGGTCTCACTGTTTTCTAAATTCTGTGTCTCAGATGAGGGAATCTGGTTGAGAAAGCCTCGGTGCCAATGTTGTGAAAGCCCAGGCCAAGACCAGATATGTGCAGTAAATCTTGAATAAACAAAAACAAGTAATGGCCACCTATGCTTTGATGATGCCATTTGAGAGAGCATTGTCAGTATGTCTTCAGGAACACTGACTTGCTGGCTTTCCTGGTAAAGAGTGTCTGTGCTCAAGCCTCCCCCAGCACTCCCAGGCACGCCCACCTTCCCTGGCATGGAACCAGCAGGACTATGCCACGTGTGTTTTCCTGGCTGATTTCCCAGGTCCTCTTCTTGAGCTCTTTACTGAAGTACTTCAAAAAATGGGGGGAGAACTTTGAGATTAGAGAAATTATAATATTCTCCTGGTTGCTGGGGTTTCATCCATGTTCTGCAAGAGAATGTCCCTGGGTGACACTGTCAGAGCTGCTACAAGGCTCATTTTTCAGCTCCAATGTGACATTTCTTATGTTTCCATATAATGCTTCTTAGATTAAGATCCTCAGACAGTAATCATTGTCTGCATGATTGTCGTTGAAAACAAAGGGTAATAATACAAGCATCCAATGCCCCCAATCTGAGCTGCTCCGTTTGCTCTAAGTAGTGTGCACCTGCTGAGGTGTGAGCTGCTGAAACCAACTTCCTTTCAGGGAGTACTATGATTAACTTTCCTCCAGCAATGAAGGGGCCCCCATTTCATTCTGCTTCCAGGGCTGTGCATGGGCCTTCATTTTCTCTTGAACGTGCTTGTGTGTGATATGTTTTTACTCAGAAAGCCTTTGCCCCTTTGATTTTGTTTTAAAGGCGGCAAGGCCCATTAGAGGTGGGCTGTGCGGATCTTGCTGATTCCTTGGTGAAAAGCAGTCATTTCTGCTCAGTTCTTTCATTGAAACTTACACACATTTTAGGATGCTGTAGACCAGATTTTGTTGTCCCATTAATGCCTTCATTTTGTACTAAAGGACTGAATTTTAGATGGAAGAAATCCAAGTAGAAGGTGAGATCCTACATATCAGCAGGTAGCAAATTTTGGCCTGTTTTATTTCTGAAGAGCCTCATTTAAAGAGGAGAAATCACCTGTAATCCGTCTATGTAGACTGAGAAAAGCTGACAAAATGAATCCAATAATAGACTTTCTCATATATATAATAGACCCTCTTTTTGTGTAAAATATCTAGCTAATTTGAACTAAAGCTTTTGTGTGGATATTTAATTATTCAGATAATTACCTTAATTTGCCAATGGAAATACATCTACACCTAAATGGAGTTAAGGTTGGGAATATAGCTCAGTGCTTTTGATTTTGTTTTATTACTTTACTCAGAACATTGGTTTGTTCAATCTTCTATTGTTCTCCACACTTTTCTTCCAGCCTAATTTATTTTTACAGCCCCAGATTGCACCTCTGTGTGAATAAAGTCTAAACTATGGATAATTTCAGTTCTATCTACTCAGACATAAATTCCCATCTTTCTGGATGCCTACTGGACATTTCTATTTAAGGGATTCATCATAGTTTCAAACTCAATGTCTTTAAAATCCAGCTGGTAATCTAAAATCACACTTCATTTTTTGACCCCAAACCCTCTGCCTCCCTGCCCTGTCTGTGGTACCAACATTCCCTTTTCTTTCCAGCTACTGCCCCTTCATCTCCTATTCATTTAAGCAAAGTAACTCTAAGTGTTGCCCATATTTGTAGTTTTCAAGTGCTTTGAATTCATACTACCACTCTAGGGAGAAAGCTCTTACCAGTGACTACCTATGTATTTTTTATAACTTCAAATCCATGCAAATGTTGAATTCTTCAGACTGATTCTTGAGCACTAGCAAGCGTTTGGCCTAGCAGTTAAGATGCCAGTTAGGATGCCCATGTTCCATATCTGAGTACCTGGACACAAGCTCGTGATTCCACCATCTTGCTAATGTGGATCCTGCGAGGATCCTGAGCAGAGATGGGTCAAGAAAGTAGGCTCCTGCCATCAATGTCGAAGACTATTGTGGGCATTTGGAGAATGAGCCGATAGATAAAAGCTAGTGTTTCTCTCTCTCTCTCTGCCTTTGAAATAAATAAAAGCTTTTTAAAAAACATAAATATATTATGACAAAAAATTTGAAATTCATGTATATGAGGGGTCTTTAAAAAGTTCCCAAAAAGTGTATATCATGAAAAGCATTCATGAATTTCAAAACTTTTTTGCATTAAAAATAAACTTACCTTTTAATTTCACCTCCCATGAACTTTTGGATGTACCTTATTTCTACAACCTGAAATGCTTCTTCAAATTCCAGATAGCTCTACTAGGATGCTCAATAGACATCTCAAACGTTATGTCCAGAAATGAACTTATGATCCTCCAGAATTCTGTGCCATCCAGTCTTTTCCATTTCAATAAATCCATTCTTCTAAGTGCCCTGGACCAAAACTTGGGAGTAATCAATGACTCCTCTCTTTCCTCTTCTTACCAACTCCCATACATCAGTAAATTCTGCCATTTCTACATTCACAAGCAGACTTGCCTACATAATTTGTGAGGACTAGTGCAAAATGAAAACATGGGACTCTGCGGGGCCCGCGCGGTGGCGCACTAGGTTGGTCCTCCACCTGTGGCGCTGGCATCCCATATGGGCACCCGGGTGCTCCTCTTCCAGTCCAGCTCTCTGCTGTGGCCCAAGAAGGCAGTGGAGGATGGCCCAAGTGCTTGGGCCCCTGCACTCGCATGGGAGACCAAGGAAGGAATGCTCCTGGCTCCTGGCTTCGGATCAGCATAACTCCGGCCGTGGTGGCCATTTGGGGAGTGAACCAATGGAAGGAAGACCTCTCTCTCTCTCTCTCTTTCTCTCTCTCTCCCTCTCTTACTGTAACTCTACCTATCAAATAAACAAATAAAAATCTTAAAAAAAAAGAAAACATGGGACTCTGCTTTAAACTTATTAAGAATTTCAAGACTGTGGCAACAGAGCATGAAACTATGGGCTGACCCCTGTGTAACTGCCTGGGACACCCTCCCACGCAATTTCTCCACACCATGCTTATGCCAGCTACTGTGCATCTCACCTGTTCTGCTCTCATGGGACTGAACTGTTTAATTTATTTCCTACCAGGTTCACCTGTATGCTCAATGGTCCTCCAAATTTATTCTCAACTGAGCAGACAGAGTGACCTATGAAAAGATCAGATAGGTCATCTTCCTCCTTAAAGTTCTCCAGTGACTCCCGTTTACCTCATGGTAAGTCGACCCACCCTTTCAGATTTATACTATCAAGTCACACCCCAATAATTATGTATGCTCTAAGCCTTCTCACAACACTCTCTCCCGATTGTGACCTATGTGTGTACCCCAAGAAGGACAATCTTTATGAAACATGGTTTTCATCACCTCATTTCCTGGTGTATAATTCTTATTTCACTATATTTCAAGTAAAGCATCCCCAGGCTCTCGAAAGCCTTCACCATCTACTCCCACCTCTGCAGAACATCCCTTGCTCATTCATATTTTTCAAGGCATTCTTACACGTGCTCCATATCCATCCCTAGTCTTGCTAATATCAAACCCCTTTCAGAAAGCTGTCCCATTGATCGATGCCTGTCTTCGTCATCCATCCTACTTTGTTCCTGAAGCCTTCTTAGACTAGCCCAGCTCTCACTGATCTACCTTGCATTTTAACATCGATTGAACTTAGATTTTTGTATTACCTACGTTCACACAAAAATTTCAGTGGACTTGGTCACAGATTTTTTCACTTAATTAGCATGTTTTGGGCAGGGTTCATATCATCTCCATTGGCTTGTCCATTGCAATGTGAATTGCAGGAAAGTGCTCAACATATGTTAGTTTATTGACTTATTCTAAACATAATCTTGGCTTATTAATAGTTGTTGATTTATTAGTCATGTTACATGGGTTATCAACAAACTAGTAAATATTAAACAATCCAGAGCAGGATTATTATCATTAATTGAGCCCTTGGTAAGCACTTTGCAAAGGATTTTGCAGAGGTTAGTCATGTAAGGTTCACAATAACCCTGAGTTAGACATCATCATTTTTCGCATTTCAGTTACAAGTAACCTGAAGTTCAAAGAAACTCCTTCAAGCTACAAAGTGAGGAAGAGGCAGAATGAGTTTCAGATATAAATATTCTGGGTTTTCAGCCTATCCACTGGGCTGATTTCCCTCACAGTCATTTTTTTTAACTGTAAAATATTAAGGACCTAGATTACCATCATAATTTCAACACAGAGTTGCCTACATTCTTTGCTAAACAAAAATAATGTATCTCCCCTTTTGCTGTATCAGAGAACCACAGTGGCTTTCTACTCTGTTTTTGTCAGATATCAGCAAGAAAAATAGGCGAATATTCATCCATTTTCTGAGTTGTGCCCACTTTATAAATAGCTGTTGGCAGACCAGGGGGCCCACATGGTGAGTGCATGGTGCTTTCAGTCATTCCACCACTGGGACACAAATTTCAAGGATCTGCCAGTCTTACAAATTAGTTTCAGAAAGACTTGTTTTCAAATAGTTGAGTTTAAAAACATTCTAAATTACATTTACTACAGTTTGTTTTAAAGCTTTTTCTCTGGACTATCTTTCTGGGTTGCAGCTTAATTTTTCACTGTCTCATTTTAATTTCTCTCTTTTTCCCAGATTTTATCCTCTCATTCATTATTCTTTGTCTCCTCTCCGTTGCTGGCTTTTCTTTCTGCAGCTGGGCTTTGGTTCGAAGGGGTGGACGCAGCTGCCCAACCATTTTCACATTCTTTACTGATATGATTTTCTTGAGGTAAAACATCATTTAAGGAGTATTACTCGACAATTAAGTGTTTCTGTCTTCTTCAGATTTTGTGTCTGAAAGTCTGCCAATAAGACTATCTGCAGTTGTTTGTATTGGTTCAGATTCCTTCCTGTTAGGCATTATTTCATTTGTTCTGCGCTTGTTTGCCTTTATGTAATATTTTGTTACAGCTTTAACTTCCTGTTTCTATCAAATCTTCACTGCTGACTTAGGGCAACTGTAATTTTTATTTTTTGGGAAGGGGCACCTCACTGAATACATTTTTAATTGCTTTATAACATTACTTATTTGAGACACATGCACACAGACATACAGACACTCACAGGGTTAAGAGGATAAGCAGATAGAACTCCCGTTTGCTGGTTTACTCCTTAATTGCTTGTAACAACCCTCAGCTAGTGCTGAATCTAAGTGCCTAGAACTCAGTAGGGGTCTCCCACATGGCAAAAGGACTCAACCACTTGAGTTGTCACCTGTTGCCTCATAGGATGTGTATTAGCAGAAAGATGGAATTGAATGCTGGGATTCAAACTCGGGCGCTTTAATATTGGATACGGGTGTTCTACAACTAGCGTGCCAAATGCCCAATCCTTAACCTCAGTTTGATAGGCTATGTTTTTATAGAATTCTGGTGCAAGTTTATAGCCAGAAGTTGGACTTCTTATCCTTTGGGGGCTTTTCCTTGCCCCCTGAACTCTTGGTTTGAAACATGGACAATTTTTGTTGGTCTGATTATTTAAAGGCAAAAAAAATTGTGTCCATGAGGATGTGATTTGCAGAGGAAAACTTTATAATATCTGGTCTTAGTATTATTTCTAATGAGAATATCTCTTTATCTTTCAATATTCTAGACTTTTTCACAGTAGCATGTTAGCTGAGTTTTCCATGAATTCATTAAATGTTTAAATATCCAGTTTTTTGCCAATTAATTGGACACCCCTATGTGTTATGCCTAGTTTGTTTTACCTTCAGATAAGCAGGGATGTATTTGGGTACTTGAATCAAATGCTGTTTCTTAATATTTACAGAGGGGGAAAGGATGGGATGAGTCCAAAGCTTATATCAACCTTGGGTACCACAACAGTCTTCCTCAGTCGTAGAGACTTCTGTCATGCCAGCAACCTTGGCTGCTGGATTACTGGGAGGCTTGGGTCTCAGTAGAGGGCAGAAGTGGGTGCATGGGGGTCTTGAGGAAGTATGAAATTATCGCAATACTTTGATAAGTAGCTATATGTTAATCTGGGGTGAGAGTGTGCTCTGGCTGATTTATTTTTAATTCGAATGCGATCATCCCTTTCCAATTTATACAGTGTGTCAGCTAGATCCACAGGGAATATTGGGATGGCAGTGATTTTCCACAGAGGGTCCTAGAGAAATGCTGTGTCTGCCCAAGTGTAGACTTCTATTAGTTGGGCTTCTCAATTCTATGACAGTCAAAGTTTGCTTTTGTCTATTGAAGGAGCATGTTTTATATTTCAGAATTCACTGAAATTGGGATTGAATTTTGGCTGTACCAGTTATTAACTCTAATTTTGGGCAAATTTTTAATAACTTTGTTTTGCACTCTCCTTCCTTGTCAGTAAAAAGGATCCAGTGAGCTTTAACTTTCCTTCAAGTTCTAACAGTCTCTAATGATGTTTGAGTACCAACAAAAAGACTTTTCCGCTGACATTTAATAGAAGATTGAGTAAAAATCAACTTATCTTGGAGTCGTACAGGAAAAGTCAGAGTGACAAACTTCTGGGCAGATAAACAATCCCTGAAAACTACTTATTTATTACTTTCACTTTACAACACTTTGTTTGGAGACTGTTCTGGTTAAAATAATTTTTCTCCTTTGATTTGTACGTAATGGCAAATAATGAGCACAGGAAATAATGACTTTTTCTCTGCACTCTTAGAATTCAGCTATATTTTGCAGCATTTCTTCAGTGGGGGTGCAGTCAACACTGAATTCTCTCTGCCTTTCGTGGAAGACAAGATTTCCAGTGTTTATCTCAATTTGAAAAATGTTGAACTTGGTAAAAGTTGTTTATTAAGATGGAATCTGTCATTTCCAGAACCATGGCAGAACACATTATTTTGTACATGAACAGCACCTATGCAGTAAATCAGAACTGTGGATATGTGGTATAAACAGTCCTCACTCAGGCTAACTTGGGAAGCAAGAGAAAGAAATTTCTTTTTAAACTTTAAAAATTTCTCAGCCATTCATCTGGATCATACCCAAGAATTCTCTTAATTTTTGCCATTTCCACGAAGCTATGAAGCACCGCAACTAACTAATTTCGGTCATATGGTTCTACCTTCACACTGCATTGCAAACAACAGCTTTAGTCCCTTCTGAGATTTTTTTTTTTTTTAACAGGCAGAGTGGACAGTGAGAGAGAGAGAGAGACAGAGAGAAAGGTCTTCCTTTTTTCCATTGGTTCACCCTTGGCCGCCGCGGCTGGAGCACTGCAGCCAGCGCACCGAGCTGATCCGAAGCCAGGAGCCAGGTGCTTCTCCTGGTCTCCCATTTGGGTGCAGGGCCCAAGGACTTGGGCCATCCTCCACTGCACTCCCTGGCCACAGCAGAGAGCTGGAGTGGAAGAGGAGCAGGCGGGACAGAATCCGGCACCTGGACCGGGACTAGAACCCAGTGTACCGGCGCTGCAGGAGGAGGATTAGCCTATTGAGCCACGGGGCTGGCCCCCTCCTGAGATTTTAATAGTGCTCTTATTCAGAAGCTAAATCATGAGCATTCACTCAAAACTAAATATACTCCCTTAAGCCAATGACCAATATTTTGCCTATTCCAGTAATAGTAGCAGTTATCATGCTGTAGATCCTTTGTAACACACATGATTTCTTGTTTGCTTCCTCAAATGGGGAAAATGGCCTGAGATAATGAGTGTCTTTTCTAGGATTGAGGTCCAATGTATTATTATTATTTTTTACTTTGGGTATAGGCTTTGTTGGTTCCAATTTAACTGGAGTGCATATGTTTATTAAAGACTTGTACAGCCAATTAGAGAGAGAAAATGGAAACTAGAGCCAGAAACTAAAAGAAAGGGGACCATGAAACAAGGCAATTCAGCCTGATGACTTGGCTATAAATTTATTCCCTTGTTCTTTCTTCTCAAATACTCAGCACTTAAGAAATATTTATTCAAGGCCTAATATTTCCTAGACAATGTGCTCAATTTTTGTCATATAAGAAATGAAGGGAAATAGATCTTGTTCTCAAAGAATTAATCTTTTGTGAATACAGCAAAGGTATAAATTATTATAATATAATCTGTATTGTAAAACTAGAGAAATATTTATATATATTACAGTACAGCAGTGATGATGAAAATGTATATAGAATTTATGAATGCCAGGTAATCTTCTAAACATTTTATATTCAATCTTCATAATGAAACAAGCATGAGGCCAGTATACAACCATCATTCCCATTTTACAGATTGGAAACTGAGGTTATGTCGGCAGTATCCCTCAGTGGATTTTGGGTCCATTGGGAGGACTTCTCACAGAGGGGAGCCTGAATTCTCTGGGAGAAGAAGTTGACTCACTCCTGAGTTAGTTAACAAGGAGCCGTGTCTGACACACTGAATATAGCAGGTCTTTCCTGAATCATGCCCCATGGAAGGGCGTTTTCAGCCAGAACGTCCAAACTATGACTTGTACTGCCAAAAAAAAGCTGCAGTGGGTGCCAGCCTTGGCATCACATTGCTCTTCCTAGTTATGTGTATGTCATAATCAGTCTCTGATTTGTAAAGTTTATTTCTCAGAGAGTTCACCAGAGGTCGGATTTTCCAGCTTTCTCATCTTAATAGGTAGCAAAGCAGGAAGCATTTACTCAGCATTCCCTGTATCAGAGGCCCAAGGAAGGAGAGGCCCAGAGCTGCACACCGGTCTCCAGGCCCACAGCCCTCAGCCAGGCAGCTTTGGGTCCCCACTGCTTCCTGACTGAGGAAGTCTGACAAACATGCCCTGCGAGTTAGCCAGGAGAAAGATCTTCAAGTTAGTGTAATCTTTTGGGAGAGAAATGTGCCCATATTCTCACGTGAGAAATGACACATGTACAAATATGAATGAATGCTTGTTAATTACAGACAATTTGGGGAAAAGTTGATAAAATTTTCAATATTGAGGGGAAAATAAGTACATTATTTTTATAAAAGTAAATAAATATGCTCATACATATCATGCAGAAGCAGATGTATGAAAAACTGTACAAATGTCTGTGTGTAAATATGCGTGTGTATATATCTGGACACATTACAGATTATAAACTAGCACTTTACTAGTAATGGAACTATGTAATAAAAATTATCTTCTGTGCTTAGCATGCATTGTGTTCATTAGAACAAAATAGCAGAATAACTCTGATGTAGATTAGCATTAGATAGAAAAGAATGCACATGAAATAAATTAGAATTTCTCACTTTCTCCTCATGAATTTATTATTTTTTTTAATTAACTGGTCCTTCTCATCCACTTTTCATCTATCCCTTCCCTATACTGGTTAACTCTTCCTCAACTAATGTTTTCCCTCAGGTCTTTAAAAAGCTATTTATTTATTTTCATTTTATTTGAAAAGCTGAGAGATAGACTCTTCCATCTGCCTGCAACAGCTGGGTCTGGGCCACACTGAAGCCAGGAGCCAGGAACTTGGTCTGGGTCTGCCACATGTGTGGCAGGGACCCAAGGACTTGAGCCATCACCTGCTCCCTCCCAGGGTGTGAGATAGCACGATGCTGGATGGGAAGTGGAACTGGAATTCAAGGCAGGTCCTATGATATGGGACACAGGTGTCCCAAGTGGCATCTTCAGTGCTGTGCCAGGTGCCCGCCCTGTCCTTCAGGGTTTTTTTTGAGGATTATTGCAGGATTTTTTTTTTCCTTGACCTGACTGGTCTGCGCTATCATCGTTTTCACACATCAGAAAGGAACTGAGGCCTCAGACTCAGTGAAGTGCTTTGGCAGGCGCATTGGTTTCCTTTCAGCTTCTTCCAGAGCAGGTCCCGGTGTGACAGAGCTCACACTGAGGCTGGGCCACAGGCATCGGACTTGGCTCCCAGAGTGTCCTCCGATATTTAAAAAGCACGAGATTTTTCACAAGAAATTCCAGATATGGGGATTCTCTTGAAAAACAGATCTAACAATGTAGAGCTTGAACTCCTTCCAGTGAGCAGCTGGAGCCAGCAGCCATTGTCTTTTATAAATAGACACCGGTTAGCCATGGCTCTCACTACTCCTTGTTTTTCCTTATGCTTGGCTCAGATCCCCTGCCTAAATTTATTTGCACTTTTGTTTGCTATCTCTTTTTGGATAATCCCTATTGTCATCATATATAAGGATGGAAATGAAAGAATTGGTACATGAGTGTTCTCTTTACCATCCTTAGTAACAGCCTCTAGATGACAATTGATCTTCTGATTTCGACTATATTTTTGTTGGGCTTCCCTAAAAAGATGAGAGAGACACAGACAGAGAGACAGCAAAAACCACCTAACAAAGACATTTATCACAGGAATACAATTGATGTTGAGAAAACCACTAATTGAAAGGATTTGTTTTGCTGGTTTACAGCTCTATCAATGCCTGTACAAAATTACTTCATGTGTATTTAAACAGTTCAATATTTATTCAGTTTACTGTTTTAAAGTAAATAATTGAGACTTTTATTCCAACTGCTCCTGGAAATTGGAGCAAGAAAATAACGAAATATTAAAGGGAAACCAGCTTCACGAATGTCTAGAAATCAGAAAACAGAAAAGCAGATTAACTGGGAATGCTACAAGGGGGCAGTGATTCTCCAGCCTGTTAGGACACGAGGCATCATCCAATGTGCAATTAAAAAACAAGACCTGTGAGCAGGCGATTCGGGAGAACAAAAGCCTATTAAAGCTCTCCTAAGAGTTCGGTTTCTTGCCAGAAGAGCCATCTGTCAAGAGATTACCGAGGAGGAAATTTCTGCAGGAATTTCCCCCTGGGACCAGATGAAGTGCCAAGAAAAGGTGTGTATGGCATCAGGAGTGAGGACCGACTCAGAGTCCTGAACTTCTCACAGACAGAAAGAGAAGCATCCACCCACTGGTGCTCAGGGAAGAGGCAGAGAGGGAAATCTCTGTATTGCTCCTGATCCGAAAACCAAGGTCGTATTGGAGTTTATGAAAATAATGTCTTTTAAGGTAAGTTAAACTTTGTTGCATTGAAATCTTCAAGTTTTCCATCATTCAAGTATACTGAAGTAACATTGATTTTTTTTTCATACTAAGGGCGCTAATGAAAAAGGAGATGACCAGTTTAGGAGTCAGATTGCAGAAGATGATCAAAAATGCTTGAACAAAGTGGAGTGTCATTTTTTAAACTCACATTTTTGGAGTTTGTGAAAATATACATGGCATTATCTAGATGAAATGTTATCCTATAAACTATTATCATCTATTTCTTCAGAATAAATGCTAGTTAAAATAATGATAAACCCATAAGTGTTTGTCTCTAGAGAATTAAGTTCATTCTATGTGGTGAAATAATTTAAAACTATAGACTTTGAAAGTTACAATAGTTAGTAATGAGGACATATATTTGTAGAGGCCATAGAACCATATCAGGAAAAGATACTGTAATTTTACACTCCAAATAGATCAAGTCCTTATTTCCTAATATATATTCCTATAAAGAACTGCTTAATATTTTTGACAATACATTTATTTCCTATTTCCTTTGGTGATTGATCTTAATTTTTTTAAGCAACAAAGAAATGTTTATTTTAAGGTAAAATAAAAATATCACAAACTTTTTATCATAATTGATATGTAAACATTATGTACTTTTTCTTTCATATTTTGAAGTCAGAAACAGCTGTCTCTTTAATTGCAAGAAAATAAACATGTTAGAAGGTATTTATAAAATTTATTAATTGGCAATTAAGATGAAAACATACTTTAATTCAACTTTATGTTCATTTACTTTTAACTGACAAATAAAATTAGATGTGTTTATCATGTACATGATGCTTTCAAGTATATATGCATCATAGAATGGTTAAATCAAATGTTAATACATCATCACTCATGACCATCATCATGCAATACAATAGATGTCTTGAACTTACTCCTCCTCTCCAGCTGAAATTGCATTTGGACTTGATCAAGTTAGAACCATTCTGTTGAACTCATTGGGTACTTAGGAAAATGGAGATGAGCAGACATAAATATAAGTTCTACATGGGTAAAATGTAATCTTATCTGCTGGGAAAAAGCGAAAGTCAAATAACACAGGGCTAAGTCTCAGTGTTCACAGTGACCTAGTGTTCGTGCTGGCACAGTGCCTGTATCAGATGATTGTGTCTGTAATTGAAGAGAAATTATCCTGTGAATTTAAGTCAAGTTATTCTGTGAATTCAATTAGAGTGGACAATTAATTTTAATAACTCAGGGTTTTGAGCCTTACTTCCTTCCTCTCCTATCAATGAACACTTTTCTCTGAATTATCAGTATATTGTTTAAGTTCTACTTTTGATTTCGTTATTTCCTTCCGTCTTCCATTCACTTGCTTATCCAACCAGTGTTCAGTGAATCATATTCTGCTGGAGGATCCTAGGAGGCCAGGCCTCAGGCAATGAATGCACAGCCCCTGGTCTCAAAGGGCTTGCAGTCCTTTTTACAATGCGCACAAAGTCTTCAGCTCCAAAAGAACATGAAAAGTAAAATTAAGTCTTATTTCACCTACATGAATTTAAGGTTGACAAAAGTTAGGTGAAAGTGATGGGATGTGTCTGTGCTACCATTATGATTCAAGACTTTTCAGTACTTTGATTTGATTTCCTCTTCAGTATTTTTTAAAATTTGTTTAATTTAGTAAGCTCTGAAGCAAGAATTATTTATTTTGCTCCTGGGTTCTCATTAAATCCAGTTTGTGGTTCTTTAAAAAAACATGGAACAGATTAATTTTTTACAAAGAATTTCTGTGCAATAAATTGTAGATGTAAGTTCTGTTGGAGAGTTACAAATCTACATACATCTTGTGCATGGTCAATCTTATCTCTGCATATATGGATATACCAATAAATATTAAACCTATTGGAAATGGGAAAATAAATTTTTACCTGCTATTGCTGTTACTGTTTCTGAGATCGATTTGGGGTCATGTGCATGTCTAGCATTTTTGGCAACTTCGCAATGTTTTGTGCTGAACAAAAATGATACTTAAGTTTTTGACTTATGGAGTTCTCCTCTGGGATCTTTGCCAGAAATAATGAAGTTCCTGCTTGAATGAGTGGGTCTGGAAACTGTCACCTCAAATAAAATATGTTTATAAGACAGCACTATCTTTGTGTCTTTTCAAAATAGTGAAATATTAAGTTCTTATCAGTATTTTGATAATGTAAAATGCATAGTAATATGAACATGGTATTTTCCCAAAGAGTGGGTTCATAAAAACAGAACAAGTTACAGTCATATCAGTACACTCATATAACTATAAGGAATAAATACTGGAGCAATAAAATAAAGTGATATGAATACACACTTAGCCTAGCAATTAAGATGTCCATGGTCCCACATGGGAATACCTGGGTTTGACTCAGCCCTGACTCCTAACTCCACCTTCCCGTTAATGCAGACTTTAGGAAGCATCAGGTGATGGTTCAAGTAATTGGGCTCCTGCCAGCCATGTGGAAGACTTGAACTGAGTTCCTGGTTTCCAGATTTGGCCCAGCCAAGCTGCAACCATTGTGGATGTTGGGGAGTGACCCAGAAATGGGAGCTCTCTCTGTCCATCTCTTCCTCTGTCTTTCTCTCTCTCTCTGTCCCTGCCTCTAAGAAATAATAGTTTAAAAGTGTAAACTCAAAGAGAGCAATTGACTAATTTTCACTGTTTCTCTTTCAGATGAAGATGAAGTCCATATTAGGCTTCTAATTAAAATTTCATGTTTTTATTCTTTCAGTCAAAAGTTTTGGCTCCCTCTCTCTCCCCTTTCCTCCCTCCTTCCTCCATAATATTTGGAGCAATACAATGTACTCCTGCTATCTAGCTGCACTTTGCTTCCTGTTATCTAACCTCTCTATCCATTCTCAACACTTCCTAGCCAATGGTACCCACTGTTCTACTCTCTACTGTAAGACCAACTGCTTTACCTTCCAGCTGTGAGTGAGAAAATGCCATACTGTGTCCTTCAGCTTTACCCATCTTGCCACAAATGACAAGGATTTCATGCTATTTGGAGATTAATATTCCATTTTGTGCCACATTTTTTTATCCACCCATCAATTACTGAACATTTTCATTGATTGTATGTCTTGGCTATTGTGAACCATGCTGGAATGACCATAGGAGTGTAGGTATCTCCTTGATATAATGATATTCTTTGGATATATATATATATACCCAGTAGTGGGATTCCAGGATAAGTTGGTTTTCTATTTAGTTTTTGAGGAACATCCATATAATGGCTATACTAATTATTATTTTCACCAAGAATGCATAGCAGTTCCCCTTTTTGCATATCTTTGCTAACATTTCTTATTTTTGTCTTTTTGATGATAACAATTCTAGGTAAGGTGAGATGATAACTCACTGTGGTTTTGATCACTCTGATGGTTAGTAACATCAAGCATTTTGTCATATTTTTTGGCCATTTGCATGTCTTACTTTGAGAAGTGTCTATACAGGTCATTTTCCAATTTGGAGTTTCTTTTTTAAATTTTTCATTTATTTTATTTATTTGAGAGGCAGAGAGACATGGACATACACATACACACACACATACAGAAACAGAGAGAGAGAGAGAGAGAGAGAGAGAGACTTTCCATCTGCTGGTTCACTCCTCAAATGGCTGTGACTGGGCCAGGCTGAGGTCAGGAGCCTAGAACTCCACCCAGGTCTCCCACATGGGTGGCAGGGGTCCCAGAACTTGGGTCATCACCCACTATATTTCTAGGTGTATTAGCAGGGAACTGAACTGGAAGTGGAGGAATTGAAGCTGGAACTTGTACCAGCATAGAGGGCAACTGCTGAATACAGTGTGCCACAATGCCAACCCCTCCCTCGAATTTCTTTATTATAGCCCATGAAATCCCTAATAATAGCCTTTAAAAAAAAAAGGATGTATTTATTTGACAGAGTGACAGAGAGGTGAGAGAGAAATCTTCCACCCACTGGTTCACTCTTCACATGGCTGCAACAGTTGGGATGGGCCGGATCAAAGATAGGAACCTGGAACTCCTTCCAGGTCTCCCATATGGGAAGCTGGTGGCCCATGTTCTTGGGGCATCTTCTGCTGCCTTCCCAGGTACATTAATATGGAGCTGGATGCAAAGCAGAGCAGCCTGGACTCAAATCAGTGCTCTTACATGAGATGCTGGCTTTGCAACTGGGAGCTTAACATGCTGTATTATAACGCCAGACCCCAAAGTCAGCTCTCTATGGAGCATTTCTTACTGTGCCACTTTCCCAACATGTCTCTCCACCACCTTTGCTAAAGGCCTACTCCTACTCTATTGCAGCTCTGTTCTTGTACCCCTGCACATTCTCACATCTCTGAATCTTGGCCTGTATTGATCCCTCTGCCTGGAACACCTGTTCTTCCTGCCCACCTATCTCATTTGAATTACCTTCAGTGCTTGGACCAAGCTTCCAACAAGGCTTTTCTGATCTCAACTTCACTCACTCCTCTTGACACCAAGGAGTGTGCATAGGTCTCCCTTGGCTCAAATTCTAGTCTGTCAGCTTGTCATTGCTTTAAGAAAACTGTGAACTCTTTCAAAAGAAGAATGTATCTTTTTAAGTTAGCCTCAAAGTGAGTGTAATTCTTTACCCTCAGAAGGTTCATAATAAGAGTTAATAGATGAATGGGGAGCCGGTGCTGTAGTGTAGTGGGTAAAGCTGCCTGCGGTGCCAGCATCCCATAATGGGCTTGAGTTCGAGTCTCGTCTGCTCCCCTTCCAATCTAGCTCTCTTCTATAGCCTGGGAAAGCAGTGGAAGATGGCCCAAGTCTTTGGGCCCCTGCACCTGCGTAGGAGACCCAAAAGAAACTCCTAGCTCCTGGCTTCAGATTGGCCCAGCTCCGGCCAATATGGCCATTTGGAGAGTGAACCAGCAGATGTAAGACATCTCTCTCTGTCTCTGCCTTTGCCTCTTTGCAACTCTGACTTTCAAATAAATAAATAAATAAATCTTTAAAATAATAGATCGATGGCTGTTAGAGTGAGCAGGGTGGGAGTGGAGGTTCCTCTTCCTTTGCTTCCTTTCCCTTTATCTTCTGGGTGCTGATGTCATGCAGAGATGCCAACATAAACACAAGGATCCATGGAAGCAAAAGTAAGATTGACCTTCTGAAAATAAGGTTTTGTGTCTTTAAATAAATTTTTTTTTGTCCTTTATGCTGCTGAGTATCAAGGAGTAGGAGAATCCAATGTAGTGCTTCTAATTTTAAACATAATTTTAAAGGAATGGGCATTATTGTGGCCAGTGAGTTAAGCTGCCACTTGGGAAACCTGCATCCCATAACAGAGTGCCACTTCAAGTCCCAGCCACTCCACTCCCATGTTAGCTCCCTATCATTGTGCATGAGAAACAGAGGATGATGGCTCAAGTATCTGAATTCTTGCCACCCAGAAATACCAGTATGTGAAAGATCAGGATGGAGTTCCTGGTCCTGTCTTTGATGTGGCCCATCCCAGCTATTGCAGTCAAGTCACCTGGTAAGTGAATCAGTGGGTGGAAGAACTCTCTCTCTCTCTCTCTCTCTGGCACTCCTCCTTTCAAATAATAAATCTTTTAAAAATATTAAAACATTAGCAATAAAACATTAACTACTTTTATTGAATTTAAAATTTTCTTATTAAAACATTTTGAAAAGATTTATTTATTTGAGAGGCAGAGTTACAGACAGAGAAAGGGAGAGATGAAGAGAGAGATCTTCCATTCACTGAGTCACTTCCAAAATGGCTGCAATGTGCAGAGTTGGAAGGATCCAAAACCAGGATCCAGGAGCCTCTTCCAGGTCTCCCACATGGGATTAAGGGCCTAAGCACGTGGGTCATAGTCCACTGCTTTCCTAGGCCATCAGCAGAGAGCTGGATGCCTATTAAAACATTTTTAACATACATGAGAAAATATGTGGAGGTATCATGTGATGTTTTGATTTATGTACACACTGTGCTGTGTCCAGTCAGTGTAAATATATCTATCTCCTCAAGCACTTAACATTTTTGTCTACTGTAAAAACATCCAAAGTCCTATCTTCCAGTTTTTATTGTTGTTTTTAGACAAAACAGTTGGTTTACTGTGTCACCGATTTGGTGGTAAGAAATTTGGATCTTTGCTTACCACTCTTCTTTGTAGTGTATTGAATCTTGTGCTTGTATTGAATCTTGCACTTGGAATTTATGTAAGTAATGCTTTCTGGAATGACTGTATGGGTATCAGTCTGAGTGCAAAGTTTGGTTTTAGAAAATAAGATTAATGTGCCCAAAATATTGTATTAGTGATGCTGTGAATAAGTTTCTAGTGTTTATGGATATGATTGAGTTGCATTATGAGACTCTAAATTTTCACATGCAGCTAACATATAAATGGGAATTGAAATTTTAATGTAGTTTGAATGTTTTTGAATAAACAAAGGAAAGTAATTGACATATGCTTTCTTCTCGCCAATAGTAAGCTGCTTCCAGAAGTTTTGATCATGAATTTCTTACACTTTGAAAAAAAAAAAAGTTCCCAAATTATAAGAGCTTAAATCACCAGGTTCTGGGGTCTCTTCCCTTTCTAGCTCCCTTGTTTCAAGGGGATCTACCTTCTCTTAGCCCCAGTGTTGGGGTCTGTATACTCTCCTGTCAACATTGTGTGAGGTATCTGCCTCTCCCATGGCACCTTGTTAGGGGTCCCTCGCTCTCCCGTTGCTCCTGTGTTTGTGTCTTGCCCTCTCTCATGGCCCCAGGTTAGGGAACCCTCCATCTTCTATCACCCCTGTGTTGGGGGTCCCTCCCTCTCCATGTCACCGTGGGAGGGGTTTTTACTGGAATAGCAGAAGAGGGCAGAGACACACTCCGCACACATGCTCACTACTGCATTGCTCGTTCTCCTGCCAGCTCTGGCTCATCTGCCTCTGCTTTCCTTTGCTGCCCTTGCGGCTACACGCCTTCTTGGAGCCAGCTTTTGAGGCTCTATGCCTACAGCACAATGTGATAAACAAGGACTCAGCAGCAGTGAGCTGTGCAGATCATATAGCACAAAACTTTCACAAGGGCTGAGCTGTCCCCCACGGATTCTGTAAGGTGATCTTTTACTCAGTATGAAAACAGCTGTGGTACAATCAGGTTGTAGGTGAGAATAGAAGCACAACCCCAAACTTGACTGCTATGCCAGTACTTAGACAAGGGTTATGGAGAGTTGGAATAAAATCACACTATTTTCTAGATAGGCTTTTAGTTTTCCTTCTGTATGTATTCTTTGTGATCTACTCAGAGAGGTTCCAAGAAATTTTTTTTTTGTTTTAAATGAGTTTTCAGTGTAGTTGAAATACACACATACACATACATACAGGAAAAGATCTTCCATTCACTGATTCAGTCCCTAAATGACCACAATAGTCAAGGATGCACGAGGCTGAACCCAGAGGCCAGGAACTCAATCTGGGTTTCCCACATGGGTGGCAGGGACACACATACTTGAGTCATTATGTGCTGCCTCCCTGGGAGGACATTAGCAAGAAACTGGATTAGAAGTGGAGCTGAGAGCCAGCACCATGACTCACTTGGTTAATCCTCCGCCTGCGGCGCCGGTATCCCGTATGGGCACTGGGTTCTAGTCCCGGTTGCTCCTCTTCCAGTCCCGCTCTCTGCAGTGGCCCCGGAGAGTAATGGAAGCTGACCCAAGTGCTTGGGCCCCTGCACCCGCATGGGAGACCAGGAAGAAAGCACCTGGCTCCTGGCTTCAGATCGGCGCAGCTCCAGGCGTTGTGGCCATTTGGAGAGTGAACCAGCTGAAGGAAGACCTTTCTCTCTGTCTCTCTCTCTGTCTATAACTCTGTCAAATAAAAAAAAAAAAGCGGAGCTGGACCTCACATTAGGCACCCTAGCATGGTATGTGGGCATCCTATGTGACATTGTAACTGCTGCACCAAATATTCACCCTCAATAACCATTCTATCTTTATTTTTTCTCTCAGTGGAAATTATTGAGTATCTACTGGGTACTGGCATTCTGAATTCAAATTGTACTTACTGGGTAAATGAATTTACACAGTGAAGTTTCTGATTGCTTCTCTGTGGTTCCAAGGCCTGCTATACTCCTTAGCACAATGTAGATATTTAATCTTTATCAGTACTAAACAGACCTGAATCACATGCAATTTGGAGAAACTATGTAGGACCCACTGCACTTTCAGAAAGAAAGTTTATGTTTTTTAAGATTTATTTTATTTATTGGGAGTCAGAGTTACACAGAGAGAGGAGAGGCAGAGAGAGAGAGGTCTTCCTTTTGCTGATTTATTCCCCAATTGGCTGCGATGGCCAGAGCTGCACTGATCTGAAGCCAGGAGCCAGGAGCCTACTCCGGGTCTTCCAGTGTGGACCCAAGGACTTGGGCCATCTTCTACTGCTTTCCCAGGCCACAGCAGAGAGCTGGATCAGAAGTGGAGCAGCCAGGACTTGAACTGGCGTCCATATGGGATGCTGACACTGCGGGTGGCAGCTTTACCCGCTATGCCACAGCACTGGCCCCAGGAAGAAAGTTTAACAGCACCAGAAAATAATGGAGAGACCATCCTTCAGGCCAGTGGGTTACTCTGTGATGTTTCCAGGAAAGAAAAATCACAGGAAGGAGCCATCAAACCCCTTCCAGGCTATTGAATCCTGACATCAGCCTCTAAGGTTGTCCACAAAGGCACCTGTCAAGGAGGACCCTAAATTCCACTTAGTTCTATGGAAGACAAGTCAGCAGTGGCCAGGGAAAACATCTAGAGTAAAATTAACCACTAATTTTGGAACTGATTTATGAAATTGAGACATCCAAGTTAAGAGAATAACAAGTAAAGCAGAAAACGGAGACAAATTTTATGTACGTAGAAGAGGGGCGGGCCTTCAATAACCTTATGGAAAAAGTGTATTATGAAGAAGGCTACATATGAATTTCAAAATATTTTTGCACCAAAATAAACCTGCCCTTTGATTCCATTTTCCATTAACTTTTTGAAGTACAGTTGTAAAATTAGGTGTTTTTTTTTTTTTTTAATGTTAATTTGAAAGGCAGAGAGACCGAGAGAGAGGGAATGATACACAGAGAAAGATTTTCCATCTGTGTGTTCACTCTCCAAATGACTGCACCAGGCAGGTCTGAGTCAGACTAAAGCCAGGAGCCAGGAACTCCAACCAGGTCTCACACATGGGTGACAGGGGTCCAAGAACTTGAGCCATCTTCTGCTACCTTCCCAGGCACAATTGCAGGGTGCCGTATTGGAAGCGGAGCAGCTGGGACTGAAACCAGTGCTCTGATATGGTGGAAAGCTTGCTTACCCCCTGCACCACACTGTGGCCTCCTAAAATTGGTTGCTTGCATCATTGTTTGTTTCAGTAGCAGTTTCCTTGTCACTCCTCTTCACAAAATTGCTGAGGTATACACCTTACCATTGTCTGAATTATAGCAAATTGGATAGAATGGAATCTGTGGTGCATTATGCATGGAACTACTTGATTAATATCATTATTACTAACCATGAACACAATAGAAGTCTGAATTTATATAATGGCTATGTTTTATTAGTCATAAATGTTAACAGTGTAAGGGACCCTAGCAGTATTCTAACCAAATTCCCTCATTTTACAGATGAGAGAACTGAATAATTCAGAGGTTCCCTTATTTCTTTTTTCAGTGAAAAATTAGCCAAAATTTTCCCTCGAAGTTATGTTTTGTGTTATATGAAAAGTGGTTGTCAATGAGACACTCAAGGTCAGGGTTGGTATCTGGCTTTATCTTCTTTTAAAAATGAATTTAATGACTTCATTAAAATCCAGGGATGTATAAAGGCAGCAATGTTATCTCTGTGTTAAGAGATTTACTTATCATAATTTCAAACAAGGATTTCATCAAGTTACAAATTCTTCCCAAAGAAGAGAATTGTCCTGTATCCAGAGAACACGAGGGCAGTATCAGCCATCATGCCCTTGATGAAAATCCTGACAACTTATTCCAGGACGTGGCTGAGAAAGGGCCGCTTGAATCTCACTCTGCCTCAGGTCCAGCAGCTGACCAAAAGGGAGACAGAACCAGGAACTTCGTCTTCTCTCTGTAGAGAACCAGGATGGTCACAACCCTGGCACGTCCAGGCTCAGTCAGGTTTCCATACTCCCAAGCTGACATGTCTAGACGTCCTGAAGCTGTTTACTCTTCCAATTGTGTTTCAGCCTGAGAAGTGGCCTTCGGAGTTGAGTTAGATCCACAGAGCTCAAGACCCAGGGCAACCTGAGAGAAAAAGCAGAATCAAGCGCAGGAAGGTAGTGACTAAGACATCAGTAGCACTGAAGGAAAAGCAACACAGATACACATAATTTTATAACAATACACACACTGTGCCAGGGCTTTCTATATCATTAACACAAAATACCAACTTCTCCAAAGAAAAGTAGGTGATTAGAATAAAACTCTCTCAACTCAAAAAAATGAGTATTCGAGAATATCTTCTTTCCCTGACTATAGCTTAAGAAAGCATTTCTGAGTATGTCTTCCAGCTCCATGGAATGTCCTGTCACCATGCCCTCTACCTTCTGAGAATTTGGTGGTAATACAACTTTAGGAAATATGGGTTTGAAAAAATATAGCTAGCTACCTTCATTTCAGGAATTAAAAAAAAAATCATTGAAAGGTGTGTTTGGCATTGCATTTGGAAAGCCCATGTCCCATATGCTACATGGGTGTGTTTGGTTTCAAGTTCCAGCACTAACTCCTGATTCCAGCTTCCAACGCAGTTTTTGGGAGGCAGCAGGAAAGGCTTAAAGGAGTTGGTTCCCTGCTGCCTACATGGAAGACCTGAACTGATTTCCAGATTCCTAGATTTTACCTGGCTCAGGCTTGGCTTTGTGGGCAATTGTTGAGTAAATTAGGAGATCAGGAGATTTCTGTCTCTCAAATAAAAAAAAGAATTTAAGGAAACAACAAATTCATCTGACTACAGAAACTTTTTTGGTTTGCAGCATCTCATGACATCAGCATTCTGTGAAATGCATTTGAGAACTTCAGCTTCAATCATTTAATAATGCATTGGGAATTGGAGATAACAAAGATATTTTTTCATTTTGTGTGGAGCTTACACTGAAGTAGCACCTAAAGGAGCCCTCATTTGATCAGTGTGGCTGGTAAGCAGTATTATAGCACCATTGTTGATCAGGTTTATTCTGGATAGACTACCAGAAGTGGGATGACTTGCTCAAAACTGAAATTACTTAGGTTCCTAGATTTCCAACTTTCTTAGTAGTTACAGACCTTTTATTTAAGCCTACTATTCCAAAGACAATCAATATGTAAAATATATAGAAGGCAGGCTGTTTGATTGACTTGGGGGTGAGTGTATAGAATCTTTTCTCTTTGGGTTCCTGACTTCTACAGTGCTCTCTAATTAGTAAATTTGAATGGCATCAATTAGATGAAAATCACATAAAGGCATCCTTAATGAACACTTACAGAACTCCAGTTGCTGCAACATACAATATTACAGCAAGTGTTTAAGTACTATAAGGTGGTTATTTATACTTGTCAGGTTTCCCAAATAATTTTTGAAGATCCCAACAAAAGTGAGAGTGTTCTTATGTGAGTACGTTAGTCAATGAGAATGTTTTAGAAGGAAGAATATTTCCAGTTGATAAAAGAGAATGAACACTTTTTAAAAAAAATTTGTGTTAATTTTCTCTTGCTATTGTACAAATTGCGATATAAAATAATACAAATATATTATCTTAAAGTTCTGTACATCAGAAATCTCACATGGGTCTCACTGGGATAATTTTCAAGACTTTGGTCAGGCTTCTTTCCTTCTATAGGCTCTGGGAGCAGTTTTCTTCCTCATTTTTTCCAGCTTCCAGAGGTTTCCTGCATTCCTTGACATGTCCTACTTCCCCCATGTTCAAAGGCAGCCAATTGGGTCTTCTGTGACCCTACTGTGTCATGACTTGTCTCACTGCCCACAGCATAGATAATCCAGGATAATTTTGTTATCTCAAGGTCTACATTCCTAATGTTGTCCGCAAAGTCCCCTTTGCCTTGCCAGGTAACATTCTCAAATTTGTGGAATTAGAATGTTAACATCATTGTGCACTCATTATTCTGTCTGCCAGAGGTTTTTGAATCCTTCCCCACAGTGCTAAATCACTCTGTCATTGTTTCCCAAATTTAAATAAATAATGAACCTTGTTTCTTCTTCTTTGCCTGTAGGTCCTTCTCTGAAGAAGCAGAGAAATATTAGTAATCCTTCAAGCTTCTGGGCTGGAGACTCCTGCTCTGAGACCCCTTCCTCCAATGCCTGTGTTTGCTTCTCTCTCTGTGTCCCCATATAGAGTGGCTTCTGTGTTTCCATTTGTGACCTCCCAAGAGTTAATTATCTGAGCTCTTGAAAGCTGGATCAATCCCATTACCATTATATTTTTAAAGAATAGACTGGCTAAGTGATATTTTAGAGGCACTTCCTTGATGGCCCTCTCACATACTATGCTATCATTTATGTGCCAACTACTATCAAATCATTATCTTCAAATCTGATTCCTCCCAGAAACCTCAATTCACTTAGCCAATTGCTTATAAGAGATCTCTTAGATGCCAAATGAACATCTGCGTTAGGGAACCCTAAGACTGCTCTCCAGTTAGATGATTTGCTAGAAAGGCTCACAGAACTCAGAAAAGCTCCTATACCTATGGTGAGTAATTATTACCATGAAAGGATAAAGGTTGAGACCAGCCAAAGAAAAGGGACAATGGCCAGGAGAAATCAGGTGCCAGCTAGCTCTGTCAGCATCTCCTGGAGAGTTGTGTGTTCAGCTCTTAGTTTTCCCAGCATGTGTGATCACACATGCAAAGTATTGCCAGAGAGAAGCTCACCCGAGCCTCGGAATCCAGAATTTTGGCTGGAGATCCCTCTGTGCCTGTGTGACTAACCTTAGCTCCTCAGTCTATAGCTCTGCCAAAGGTCAGACTGATGGAGACTTGGGGTTCCAGTGAAGCAAAAAGATGTGTTCATCATAACTCACATTGTTAGCATGAACTGTCTAGCACTGGTCAAGACTCCGGGTATACAAAGAAAGTCTGACCAGCCAGGCCATCTTAAGAGCTTAAAGGTTATTTTCCAGGAGCTGGTCAAAGACCAGTCCTCATTCGCAATGTGAGGAGTTTGCATATCCCAAGCCTGAGTTAGCCCTTCACTGCACAGAATCTCAAATATAGCATGGCTAAATCAGAGCCTACTCATATATGAGATTGTCCCATTTAAGTAAATGATGTATGTATCCATCCATTGGCTCAGATGAATAGGGGACACACACACACACACACACACACACACATGGAAAGATATCTAAGAATCATTAATTTCTTCTCTTCACCTTTATATAAGTTTCCTTGGCAAGTGTGCACAACTCTCCCTTAAAGAAAAATATTTCTAAAACTTGCCTGAAAACTTCCCTTTTTTTTTTCCTCTCTGCTGCTATGACCATTGTCTCATGTGCTATGGCTGGAGTCTCCTAAGTGATTTCCTCCTGTCTGACTTCAGTCTGCTCTACACAGAGCATCCAGAATGATCTTTGGAGAGTTGTTCTGATCATGCATGACTCCCCTTAGATCCTCCAGTGGTTTTCCATCACCAGATTCAAACTCCTCTCTGATTAAGAAAGCTGTAGATCAGCTAGCCCCCATTGAGCTCCCTCTCTTTTTTAAGATAAAGATTTATGTATTTGAAAGGCAGATATACAGAGGAAGAGATTCAGAGAGAGATTCTCCATCTGCTTGTTCACTCCCCAAATGGCTGCAGTGACTGGAACTGGGCCAGGTCAAAACCAGGAGCCTGGAACACCACCATGTTGGGCTTCCATACAGGTGGCAAGGCCCTAAGCTCTTGGGCCTTCTTCTGCTGCTTTATCAGACACATTAGCAGGGGCTGGATCCAGGGTGGAACAGCTGGGACTTGAACCTACACCCATATGAGATGCTGACATAGCAGACAATGGCTTAATCCACTGTGCCACAAGACTGGACCCTGTTGATCTCTTTAATCAGACCTTCATCACTCTGTCTCTCCCCATCTATGATTATATCAAAGTGACCTTCTTTTTGTTACTTGAATTTGCCAAACTTGTCTTTGCCACCTGGCCTTCTCTTCTACTGTTCCACCACTTGACATACTCTTCCTCTGTTTTCATGTGCCTGACTTCCTGTCATCATTTGTAACATTCAACTTCAATATTAACCTCTTCAGACATGCTTTTCCTGCCTGTTCCCCAAAAAGGTAACTAATTACTCACCTTACCCAGCTCCATTTTAGTTCTTTGAGTTGTATTATAGTCATCAATATCGAATAGCTTTCATTGTTTTCTAGCAAAACATCTATGTTCTATCTATCCCTTATCTCTGCATTATACTTTTATACTTGAAACATTCAATGAAAAATAGAATTAAAAGATAATGCCCATTTGGGGGAATTTTTTGAACATCCTTTGTGTGTAAGACACCATGAATTCAGGGTCTTGCATGTTTCCTTTGAATCCTTATTGACACTTAACTGACACTCAATGAATATTTACTCAATGGATAACTTTTTCATCGCCAAAAGTTAAAAGGTTGTTTGGAATATGACTAATGTCTAACAAATAGTTGTTTAACTGATTTTACATAGTAATAATAATGGGGGATAAAATTCCAAAAATGGCATCTAAGTTTAACTTTCATAATTTTGTTTACTTCTTTCCATTCAGTAATTTGTATGAAATTGCCTTGATTTTTAGTTTTAGCTATTTTTGGAAAAACAAACTGATTCATATAAATCTTGGTGAATTTCAGCAACATGTTTAAATTTGATTTTAAGGTTGACATGGTTTCTGCATATTTTATAACTGATCAAATAATCAACCAGAAACACATCGAAGTGTCAGGTGGATATGATTATTTGCTTGGTATGTCTAGACTTTTAGACTAGGAATTTCACATTTGGACTAAAAGTGCCATATCAGTATTTTTATTTCATTGTGTGTCATATTGCTTTTCTCTTTAGTGTTGTTACTTATGTTGTTTATTTCTACTGAATAATAGTGACAGAGGGATGTCACTAAAGTTTAATACAGAATTTAGTTATCATGGTTGAGTGATGATGATAAACAGAATCAATGATAAACAAACTTATTTCCATAGTAAACTGAATTATAATTGCTGAACACTTATTTCTTGTTTTGACAAATCTAATAACCTTCTAAAATAATCCCAGTTTGATAACTTTCTATTACCATCAAGAGCACATTGTGACATCCGATTCCAAAGAGTATTGAGTAATTGGCTTGAATATGCTGACAACAAATGTGCACCAATTGCTGAAAACCCTGGAAGCAGATGAAAGCCCAGGAAACGAAGCAAGCGTATTTGGATAACTGTAACTCACCTCACTATCAAACTTGGGATTGAGAATGGCATGCACTTAAAAATGTTGCTAACTCTTGATCTGCCAAGCTGGCAGGTTTCCCAATATTGCATAACCAATCACTAGCTCAGTTTAAGCATTCCTCTAGATCCACTGCCTTTTGGACTGTCATATGTGTATCTGTGACTTGATCCTGATGCTGCTGTTCTCGCTGGAACATGACGACAAACCACATCACATGCTTCTCTCCTTCCCTGCACCCTGGCCCTGATATCCTGCCAGATTTTGCTGACATTAAACAAAGTCTTTAGGGTTCAGCAGGGTTGGGCGGGTGCACCAGACACATCAGAGGCAAATGTGTAACAGCATGGAGCGTTTCTGCCTGGCTTGTTGGGTTTGACATGCCAGAATAGCCCAGAAGGAATAGCAGTGCCTTTCAAGTAGCTGAGATGTTTCCCTGATGTCACTTCTCTGCGTTTTAGATCAATGCCTGGAAGATGAATCGGAACATTTGAGGAAAGTCACCGAGGAGGTGGAAAGGTTGCGGGCATGAAGCACCCAAGCCCTGAGAAGAGGTACGGTTAGATGTGTGAGCAGGAAAAACAAAGGGCTGAGGCATTGGAGTCCTAATTGACAATGGCACAGCTGTGACAACAATTTGCAGGCCGCCTGACCTATTTGATGAAAGGGCCTCTGCTTTCCTTGGAATCCCAGGGTAGCAGTGGCTCATAGGAACGCACCACTCCTGTTTCCAGCTGGCTCAGCTTCGTAAATACCTAAACTCACAGATGACATTTTTAATGCTCTGAAATTTGCTATTCTGCACTTGTTATTTATTGCAATTCAATGTATCCATTAATGCATCTATCATTGATAAATTTGTCACTGCTTCAGGAACACAGTCCATCACTTGGCATCAGTTTTACTTTACAAGCTATTAATGTGCTATAATGCAGCATGCAGTATCATGTGGATACATTGGATTAGAGCGGTGCCAGAACCAGTCAGACTGAACTGAGAATTGCAAGAGGACTGAAATTCTTAATTTATTTATTATGAGGATGAACAGCCTTGGTGCACAATGAACGTATTCATATAACAGGTGTATCACTCTCACTTTTTCAAACAGGCACTGAGAGGAACAAATTTAAGCAATCTATTTTGACTCAGTTTGAAGCATAGCAGACTTATAATATTTTGTTGACACTTGACATGTTTATTCTTCTAGCAGGCTCATAATCATATTTTAATATTTTCTGTATTCAATTAGCACTTTTATTCAAGATACAACGATGGCATATGAGTCCAGGAGATAGGCACAACTATGGCTTTCTGAAAGTGAGCGAATAAAAATGTTAAAATGCTAGTAAAGAAAACACAGGCTTTCAGTGCATCTTGAGATATTCCTGCTTCCAGGAAAATTTAACAATTTCTGTTAAAAATAAATAAAAACAAAAGGCACCTGTGCAACAGAAAAAAAATACTGGCGATTTTATAGGAACCATGCTCATGGGTGCGGACATCATTTCATTCTGTAATCTGAATCTGGCACATCACTGTTAATGTCCACACACTCCAGAGGCTGGACTGGGTCAAAACAGCCCGAGCTATTTTAACCTTTCTGGCTATAATGAAATGCTTGAGCCATCTAAAAAAAATCTCAATGTACCAAGAGTACAAGTAAGTCTGTTATGCACTTCAGAACTCTGCTTGTGAAGTCCTGCACTATACACCTGTGAAAACTATGATTCTAGACAGGGTATTGATAGCTTATATAGAGCGAGACACACTCGAACCCTTGCAGAGTTACTATCAGATGTGTGCTGTTAGGCAAGGCAATCATTTATTTAAACCTCAATTTTCCATACACTGAATGAATATAATAATAAGACCTTATTCATGGGGTTGTTCTTGGAATTAAAGGGAATGAGAATACAATGAAATACATGCAGCTGTTAGATGAACATGTTTGCAATGTGACAAAATGATGACCAAGAACTAGTTAAATTAATACATTTAAGATGTTGATATTATAAATATAACATAAAACATGACATATAACATTTGCAGAAAATATTTGGTAGATTTAGAAACATGGAAATCTGCACTTTTGTGGAACCATCAAGAAAGATTTACTTTTCATATTATGTTCTTTAATAGTATGTGATGCCTTGCTATTTCTTTGAATTGCTTTATTAAAAAATTAATGGTTTAATTTTATAAAAAAGGATATAATATAATTCATTAAAAAGATTAGCGCATTGTCTGGCTTATAGCTAGAGCTCAGTGAATGTTGGCTGTTTGTATAATGCCAATAATGAATGCTTCTTTTTCCCCATGAAATGTGATAGACATCTTTGCTGCTGCTCCAATAAGTGATGTGAAGTTTTATTTTTAAGTTAAATAGGAGAGCTGCACAGGGACAGATGGATTTACAAAGTCCATTTGATAAATATCTCCAAACGTGGCTACATTATACCCCCCTTGGAATCACCAACTGTATGAAGGGTTGCTTTAACAAGCGTGTTAGCAATCTGAAGTTTTCCTCATCAATATCCGGTCCACAGAATGAGGGAAGCAGTGCATCTTGCCTCACCTCCACCAGTCATAGCATTCTAGAAACTTGGGTCTTGGGCGGCTTTTCTATTTCAAGAGGGACTGACAAATTAGAGCCCAGGCAGGGCGTGGCGATCAGGGCGTTGCTCAGGGTGCAGATTCCGTGTCCAAATGAAAACCTGAGGAACTAAGTAGCCGAAGTACTGAAGTGAAGAGCGCCCTTATAATGACAGTTCAAGGGCTGCCGCACAGAAGAGGGATTCAACTTAATCTGTGTTAGTTCCTTAGGGCAGAACTGGGACCACTGGGTAGAAGTTAAAAGGAGACATATTTCAACTTCCAGCCACAGCTAAAACCCAGCATGCCATGATTTATAGCAGTAAATGCTACCCTAGGCAAGGATAGACTTTTCTGTTAAATTCTGAAGATAAAATGCACCGGAGCATCTGGATTCTTATAAGGATAATGTCCCAAACCTAAACTAAATGAATAATCCCGGTAGATATAGCTTTACAAAGGTTAGATACATGTAGCAGTTGTACTTTGCACTGGATGCAGCTAAGCCGGCTGCAAAACTTCATGCTATCGTTGGCTCTGTCCCGTTGCCTCACCTGATTTCAGCAACACACACCAGCCCCTTGATTCTGCCTCATCAGTGTGTTCAGCCTCCATCTCTTCATTCTGGAACCACCATCTGCAGAATTCAGCGACTGGACATAGTTCTTTTATGATGCCGGATTTATTTCTCTGCCTCCAAGCCACCCCCCTACCCCTGGCCATTTTTCATCCTCCTGTGTCTGCTTGGCTATGCATTTATACTTCTGCTATTGTAGCTTCTGCCTTGCATCAACGTTAATTGGCTAATATTTGTTTTCTTTCACTGACATATAAGTACCTTGAACATTTGAAAATGATATATATGTGTGTTCTAGTACCTTAGAACAAAATATGCCACAGTAGATTAATCACACCTGTTTACAAAGACTAAGAACCAACTACATGTTGATTTAAATGGTTATTGGCAAGCTATTCTACTGCTTTATCATCCTCAATTTCTACAGAGATCATCTCTCTCTGATGGTTGTTAGCAACAACAAAATACAAAGCAAACAATTGGAAGAGGATTTCATATAATGATGCATATCAATCATATTTAACTCATTAAGGAAACCTACACACAATATAGATGTACCTTCTTCAGAATTTCTGGGGTTGGTGTTGTGTGTGTGTTTTTTTTTAACTTTTATTTGTTGTGTTTTTTTTTTTTTTTAGATTTGTCAAAGGTGATATTCCAATTTTTGGAAAGCCATGATTGCATGCAAACTGATGGTACAGTTTTTAATGCTGGGACAGATTTTGAGTGGACATGGTCCACTGTGCTATACAGGGCATGAAGTGTTTGACTTAAGGAACTCATTGTTGGTGTTGGAAGTACTAATGGAGGCAAACCTCAACAAGACACAGTGATGGGCTACTCAGCTCCCACTGGGTATTGAAGCAACTTCCTTAAGAGTCACTGATTCCTTCAGATGTGTTATCACCCTTTCAGGCCAATGGAAACTTTGGTGGGTTCAGGGCTTTCCAGCTAGCACCTTCATTTTCATCTCTGGCCTCCTGTACTTTGTGCAGAAATATACTTGAGAGTTTTAAATAATGAATTGTGGTTTCATAAGCACCTCACCCATGATGAGCAAGATAAGATGGAAGCCTTTGTATCAAAAAGAGGTGAGACCTTAGAATCAGGATCAATGTTACAGGTTTGCCCTCAATTTCTAAAAATATAGCTCAAATCTGAGAATCTAGCACATTAAAAATAGTCTACATCTTTCCAAAATACTACTTTTTTTTAACTTTGAAGAACTTTTTAAGGAATGAAAAGCAAATATATTGATAGGAGACAAAAGGTATTACTTTATGAATTTCACAAATAAAATTGTTCTTATAATAGTTTAGCAATTTTGCAAGAAATTGATCTTATATTTACTAGCTCAATTTCTGAAACTATTATTTATTAAATCTCTCCTCTGTTATAGGAATAGTCCTGCTCTTCGGTGGGCATATACAGTCAAGATAATGGACTACAGTCTAGGAAATGACATTTCTTCACAATGCTTTATCAGAATGATCGCGTTCTTAATAATCTATTTAATGTTTAAAATACCACCATTCTGAGCTGTAACTCCACAAAAGCAGGAAACTTTTCTGTCTTGTCCAGTAACAAGACAAAACCTAGCAAACATACAGCACAGTGACTGGCCCGTGATGAACATTCAAAAAATATTTGATGAATAATAGAGTAGTAGAAGTATTAAAAGCACCCAGAAAGTTCTTCGATTCAAAGATAGGTGTCTTACCTATTAGGGTGAGAAATCATGAGTTCATCATTCAAGATATCCACAGAATTGGTCAGACTGAGATTTTTAACCCGTTCTTCATCCCCAAGCACTCTAAAACTAAAGTTTCATGCTTCAGTCTCCAAAATGTGCCACAAGGTGAAGGGAGAGTATTTAAAAAACAATGCTCAATGACTTCTCCCCACTTGCACCTGTGTGCATTCCCAACATCATTCCTAACACCCGGGAGAGGAAGCGATCTTGGCTTGTATTTACAGATGACAGAGCTGAAGGTATTTCAAGCCACGTGAATGAGTGCAGGCCACAAGATCAATGGAGCCCTGCAGAGAGTTCTACAGGCACAGTATGAATGACTTAGTCCTTTCCTCGCCTAGGAGCTGCTGGCAGGGAATCTTTTTGCTGCTAGTAATCCTACCTGTGTGTTCACTCTTGGCCAGTGTGACATTACCTCTGGTGTGAGCCACCCCATTTCTGATTGCTACATGCCAGCATGCACTCCTGTTGCTACTTGGGAAATAACAGCATTTCCCCGTTGCCTCTTACCGAGCTTCACAGCATCCTCATCGCTTGTGATCAAGTGCTTTTGCTCCCCTTCCCACTGTTTCTTTAGTGTCTGTCTCTGTCAGTGCTCCTCACACTCTTAGCTCAGCCGTCCTTGGTGGCAACGGGCTTGGCTTTGAAGCCAGTTGGCTTGCAGAGTGGAGACTCAGAACTGGTGACCCCTTCATGTCATTTGAGGTTACACACAGTTGTGACTAACAAAATGAGCAGAAGAGATCCTGAACTGGGGTGTGCCTCTGGAAGTACGGTTACCTGTGATACTGGAGCCAATCAAGAATGTTGAGCATGAATCCATTTGCCAAGAAGTAGTAGTTTTGTACCATACAGCAACAGATACCAACAGATCCTTTGAAAACATCTCATTAGCTGTGGGTTCCCTAGAGTTATTCTGAATACATATAGCCCCCCATGGTACAGTAGACAATATATGTCTGGATTTATGGTAACACTGTGTAACCTTCACAGACAATCTGTAGTCAACAATTGATTTTTCTTTTTCTGGAGATTAATGATATATGTTGCTGATCATTAAACTTTGGACATTCATAACAAAATATTGTAGATGATCTTCTAATGAATTTTCAGGTGGCACTTCCAAACTGTTCATCCTATCCTCTAGCACAGACAACTATAAGCACACTTTACTACCCAAAGCCATTTTGACTTCAAACTTAAGGGCTAAACTGTATCTAAGTTATAAACCCAATAATTCTATCTGCTCAGATTCTCTGGTAATATTGGTTCAAGTCATAAGTATTTTTTTTAAGAATTCTTTATTTATTTGAAAGTCAGAGAGAGAGAGAGAAGAGATCTTCCATCTGCTGTTTCACTCCCTAAATAGCCTCAACGACCAGGGCTGGGCCAGGCAGAAGCCAGGAGCCAGGAGCTTCATGTGGATCTTTGGTTGTTTCACGTGAGTACAGGGCCCAAGCACTTGTGCTATCTTCTGCTTCTTTTCCAGGCACATTAGCAGGGAGCTAGATCAGAAGTGAACTGGTGCCCATGTGGGATGCTGGTGCTGCAGACAGTGACTTAACCCACTGCACCACAGCACTGATCCTGGTCCTACACATCTTAAAAATTTTCATTTCTAATACCAATGGTCGTTTACAATTTTAAAGCTATTTTCAGCTCTAAAAATAGCAGATAAATAATAATCATCGTTGGAAATCTCATCTTTGATTATGAAGTTCAGATCTAAACAGTTTCCCAGAGAACTTAAAATATTTTACAAAACTCCCCCCACCCCTGCCTCATTAAATGAAGTTGATGAAGTATGTAGTAGTTTGGTAGCTGACAAATGTACCTATTTTGCAGTAAAGTTGTATTCAGCTTGGATAATTGAAAATGTTAAGCCCAAATGACAGTTTTTATTAATTTCAATGACTCATGCTATCTCTTTATTATCAAAATCATAATATATGCAAAATTGTGAAAAAATTTTATTTTCATGTACTTAAAGTTCTTTGTTTGACCTGATATTGAATCTCCTATTTCTATTTGCTGGTCCCTTTGGTTAGAAATCCAGGGGATGTTAATTTAATTTGTCTACACTTAACAAAATCTGCAGATTGATAGATGCCCTCCATTTCCTTACAAAATACACTCATGTCCACTGCATGCTAAACACAAGAATTAGATAGTTATTCTCAAAAACGCTGGTGTGCTTTTTCATTCACCCATGAGCTGAATGTGTAATATCTGTTCCCAAGCCTGTTTATTCCTATCATAGTATTACTACTACAGAATTCAATGTAGCATTTTTGATTAATTATCATTGTGAATGAAGAGTTGTTGTAGGGGATAAAAGGAAATGAAATACTTGGGAAAACTCCTTAGGACAAAATGGCTGTTGAATCAGGTATGAGTATAGCAATGATGAGTCTGGAAATAATTCTTAAAATTTGGAAGCATTCTGTACGCAGATCACTTTACAACTGCCTTGAAACTCATTTTATTTTGAAGATGGTTAAACTTGAAGTCATGATTTATTGTATTTTTACTGTGGTTTTTGTAAGAATTACAATGGAAGCTTCACTTGAAAGATATAAAATTAATGAGAAAATGTGTGTGCATACATACATATGTATACACACACACAAACACACATATCTTTATATTTTCAGGAAAATAAAAGGTTTGAGGAGCCCATTAGCTTAAATTTCCTATTTGAAATAAATTATTCTGGAAGTAACCAACCATCTACTGGTCTAACTCCTTTTGGAAAATAGCTTCTATCATAGCAAAACTCTCTCTGGCTAGGGGATTGACCGAGGTAACACTGAGTATTTCCTTGAATCTAAGGATGAAAGGAACGAAGATCCTGGAAAGGCAGGGAAAAGCAGTTTGTGATTATTCACATTTCATGTCTGCTTATGTCGAGTTCTGGCACATCGATATGTGCCTCTAGTTTTCAGTTTCAAGTTTCTGAGAAAGAGACACTAACTCTATCAGGTAGACTAGCTACGCCTGAATCCCTCACTCATCCTGAATTAATCATCTGTGTTCCAGAGGAAAGACTTATTTTTTACACTCATGAGCCAAGAAAAGGAAGAATCATTGTGAATCATATACTTGTTCCCTGAAAATGAATTATTATTTCATCATTCACAAAAATGGAAGTGAAGAAAGATGGGGAATTTTATCCATCCGAATTAGGGGGAGTGATTTCCAGAGCTATGAGAGGTCAGATTGAAATTTCAGGTATTATTTCTGAAGACCTGAAAGGCAAAGAAGATCACATATAGTGGAAGCGTGGCTTTCGGAGGGGTAGAATATGAGCATAAAGTTCTAGAAGAAAACATAGAGAAGAGCCAAATCAAAAGGAGAAGAGAGAGAGAGATAACTAGGCACCTTTCTTGTGTGTCGGACACCCGGGAAAGAGGAAATGTTCAAGTTTTAGATGACTTTCATGGTGACACACTGCATAAATATCTGTGTTCCTCCCACAGAGTTCCGTAGTGGCTCAACCTCCCTGATATTCTCTTCCTACGTGACCCTGAAACAAATGCATGCGGCCCTTTTTGTTTTGAGGTTTTATGTCGAAGACTACCACTACCTGTAAATAAACATTGAGAACAAAAATGATTTATATTGGAGAAGTTACCAATTCTCTAGATACATCAACACAATTTCAAGATATTTGGCCCTGCTCAGTGCAGAAGTGTGCATGTGGCTGGCCCTTCACCCATAATCTACTAGAGAGCTATTGGGGATATTAGAGATGCTATTATACCTTTAGTACTTCATTCCCTTGTTTCTGGGCTTGGATCTCCTAAAGATCTTAATAAAAATTCTGTAGTTCTTGGAGAATAGAACCTAGCTTGAGTAACCCCATGTCTCCTCTCTTATCATTGTACAATCCCCCTTTTTGTCTCTTGTGTAGAATCCTCTCATTATGGAGGCTGATCTGAAGAATCTATCAGCACAAAACTAAGACATCATAGTGGATTCAGAGCCAAGCAGATCATATCTAAAATGAGGACATTCCTGGTAAGTACCTGTAATTTTAATATTCCTTTGTTTCTCACAGGGGAAAGAAAGCAATCTTAGGTCATTTATGATAGATATGGTTTGGATCCTCAGTATATACTGGATAAAAGGATACTTGTGTGAATCAGTTTATACTGCACTTCATTATTGCAGAAAGATTATAGTTTTTCATTAACTTAAGTCATAAAATGACATCCAATATAAGTTATCTCTTTTGAGAGAGGTTCCCATGGAATGCATGTAGTTTTAAAATAGTACTCATTGTTTATTGAATACTTAAAAGAAGCCAAAAGTGATTATGTTCATGTTTTCTTAAAGAAAAAAAGTTAGTTTTTAATCTATTCATGTTCCCTCTATGAGAGCATGTTCCAACTGAGAAATGGGACAAAACAGGAAATACTTTATGATCTTTTATGTGAAAGGAGAACTATAATCATCCCTTCTGTTTAGCTGATAATTTTTCAACTTTGTCAGTTTTCCATCCCTTCCTGAAGGGGCACTTCTTAACTTTTATAGTACTCAGTTATGCTGATGGATATTAACAGAGGAAAAGTTACATGACTTATTTAGAAAACTCAGATGCTTTAAGCATTCTATGAAGTGTAATATTTCAAACATTATACTTATCATTTTTACATATAGAAAGCCAACATTTACTTACTCTGATAAAAAAAATGAAGTAGGTCCTATGCCTGAGTTATTGAAAAAAGTTGTATATATATATATATATATATTGTTTACTTTCCTTCTATCTCTATATATCATATATATGATCACCTTATTAAAATATATATACTAATAAATTGATTTTCCTGAAATAATGTGCCTTTGTATCTTATATGTATGAATGATACTTAAATACCTCTTTTTGAATTCCTCAATAGTAATTCCTGTTATATGGTGTACATGATTTGAGTTACAGTGATTAAATAATTTTTAAAAAGTAAATTTTCTTACAACTATGCAATATGACTGCTACTTCTATGATTTATTTTATATCCACATACACAGTTTTCTGTGTATTTTTATTTTTGAAAATCATTGGCAACACAATGTAATTTCCAAGTACCATCAGCTATGATGCTCTTATCACCCTGAGAGAATCATCTACAATTTTTAACAAATAAAAGTGAAATCAGCCTCTATTTGTGCAAGTTTCTAGTGTGTTACAAATACAATTGCAATCTTGGTGTTTACTTTTCAAAGGAATGCACTAAAATATTGCAGAAAAGCCAAGGGGCCTATTGCCTATTACTTCACATTGCTTTCTCCTCTGTTGATATGATTAATAGACTTTATCAAGGAGATAAAAGTCTTTATTCTAGTATTTAGCAAGAAATGGTAGAATTTCACCATGAATGAGGCTTTGTTTTATGGAGGATATCGAGATTAATAAAAAAATATGCATTTTGGTGTCTTCAAATGTTATTAAGAAAATCTAACTCAATGACTTATTTCCTCGCTTGATGTGACTCTGGATTCTTCTGGATTCCTCTTATTGAAAATTAGCTCAGGCTGGCGCCGCAGCTCAATAGGCTAATCCTCTGCCTGTGGGGCCAGCACCCCGGGTTCTAGTCCTGGTTGGGGCACCGGGTACTAGTCCCGGTTACTCCTCTTCCAGTTCAGCTCTCTGCTGTGGCCTGGGAGGGCAGAGGAGGATAGCCCAAGTGCTTGGGTCCCTGCACCCGCATGGGAGACCAGGAAGAAGCACCTGGCTCTTGGCTTCGGATTGGCGCAGCGCCGGCAGTAGCGGCCATTAGGGGAGTGAACCAATGGAAGGAAGACTTTTCTCTCTGTCTCTCTCTCACTGTCTATAGCTCTCTCTCTCTCTGTCTCTCTCACTGTAACTCTGCCTGCCTGTCAAAAAAAAAAAAAAAAAAAAAAAAACAACAGCTCAATAGATATTGACTCAACTCCCACATAATGTTTCTGAAGTAGTCCTTTAAAAGATTACTTCCAGTCTTTATGTTTGTGCTGCTGCTTGTATTCTGCCCTACTCAGGATTCAGTGTCTAGGTCAAGGCGATCCAATTAGCCAATGTTTAGGGAAGAGTTGTAATATGGTGGAGAGAGGACAGTTTTGGAAATGAAGGAACCTGCAGGAATCCCTGATTTTCTTATTGGGTGGTTGCGTACTTGAATTTACTCCCCTAAGACTACTTTCTCATTTTCATGGAAAAAGCAATCACCAAAATAAGATGGGGGACTGTGTTCTGGTGCAGCGGGTTACACTGGTTCAAGTGCCAGTGTATCAGCACTAGTTCAAATTCTGGCTGCTCCCACTTCTGATCCAGCTCCCTGCTAACGCACCTGGGAAAGTAGCAGAAGATGGCCCAAGAGTTTGGGCCCCTGGTACTTACATGGGAGACCCAGAGTTCCAGGCTCTTATCTTCAGCCTTGCCCAACCCTGGTCATTGGTGCCAACAGGGGAACAAACCAGTGGATGGAAGATCTCTGTGTGTGTGTGTGTGTGTGTGTGTCTGTAACTCTACCTTTCAAATAAATAAATATGTCTCTTTTTTTAAAAAGATTGATTTTATTTATTTGAAAGATAGAGTTATAGAGAGAGGTAGAGACAGAGAGCAAGGTCTTCCATCGATTGGTTCACCCCCCAAATGGCTGCAATGGCTGGAGCTGCGCCGATCTGAAGCCAGGAGCCAGGTGCTTCTTCTTGGTCTCCCACGTGGGTGCAGGGGCCCAAGGACTTGGGCCATCTTCTACTGCTATCCCAGGCCATAGCAGAGACCTGGATCAGAAGAGGAGCAGCCGGGACTAGAACCAGCACCCATATGGGAAGCTGGTGATTCAGGCCAAGGCTTTAACCCGCTGCGCCACAGCGCCGGCCCCCTAAAGTAAGATGTAGTATGTTAAGCAAAAGAACGTAGATAATGGGTTCTGAACAGTAGGCCTACACAGAGCACGTGGAAGTACGACATAACCTTGAATAAAGTGTGGGTTTCGTATTGGCACAGAAAGAGAGCCAAAAGCATTTCAGGGATGAGTCAATTTGAATTACTAATGCTCAATCATTGATTTTCTTAGAGTCTATTCAGAAAAGCAGGCATGAATCAGACTATCACAGAGACTATAGCATTGTGAACTATGAGTACTCCGAGTCCAAGAAGTGAAGCCGCTTTGTAGCATGCGTCTTGGTAAAGGTTCCTAGTTCACTCTATCTTTACCTGAATTTTACTTGGTCATTACTAGCCTTATTGTGAAATACTAACATATGTACAACTTTTCACCTTCTTCACGAGGGAATTGAGACTACTGTGAGTTTTTAATGACTCTGATGCCCTCAGAGGGAGGTTCAAAGTATTGCAAATAAGGAACGTGAGAAAATGATTTCCCCATTCGTCTCTCAATGCACGTTTCAGTTGTGCCCTCTACTTGTTATATGACCTTGAGCAAATGTCTTACATTCTCTGACTCTTCAGTTCCACATGTGAATATATAATATTCATATCATTGATTGTTAGATGCTTATATTGAGCATAGTCTGTTTAAAATTTTTACTTATAGAATTAAATATATTGACAATTCTATCCCTTATATAAACTTCAGGGGATAAATAAGTACATTATGGGATAAAAGTCTTAACAACTTGAAAATTCGATTCCATTTTCTAGGGAAAAACAAAAGGGTTTTATTTGAATAAATAACACCCACATAGCCAAAAAAATGAAGTTGAAACTTCAATGTTGCAAGAAATAGCTTTCATTATTTTTCTCTTCAAGTAAAACTGTATTCTTATATACTTTTATAAATGCTGTCTTTACTTTTAAAGGTGTTTTGTAACACAGTAAAAACACAACTCATTTTCTATCATCAGTAACACCAGGTTTTTTAGCTCTTTCTCCACTATCAGCAAGGAAGCAATGATAGGATGTTGTTAAAACACAGATGATGCAAGTAATATGTCCGCGAGTGGCTTGAGAAGCCTTGTCACAAGCACATCTTACTTCGGGTATTTCTGATCTTTGGGGAATTACTAATTAGACTCATCCCTGTACAAATTGGACCAGTAATTGATAGCTCAGTTATGTGATGGAATTTGAGAAGCGGCAAATCCAAAAATATCTTCCCGGTGTCCCAAGAACCTGAAAATCTCACCAGAAATCTGTCTGCCTTTCCCTTTCTTGGCGCCAATTGTACCTCCGTTTTGCTTCTCTCTAAGAAAAGTTATAATAAAAAAACTTACTTCCTTCTTTCACACATATCCATGTAGCCCATGCAGTTTCCATTTCTTCTTATTTTGGAATTAGACACCATTTTGCCTCCACTTGCTTTAAAGCCCAACTTTCATAAAACCTTTATTGCTAACTTAGGTTGAGAGGCACTATCTTTTCTAGGAACACTTAAATGCCTTGTGGTCTGTATGATTCATTTTGGTATTTAATCATTTGGTTATACCTTGTGATATCTATTCTAATGTATGTTGTAGAAAATTATTATATTTTCTTTTTCTTCTCTTATTTTTTCCCCCATTTTTCTTCTTCAATTCATTCTTCACCGCTTCCAGAAGAATCCTTCCAAATGTCACTCTTGGTCTCAAATCCCACTGCACATGCAATTAGTTCCAAATTACTTCCCTCGACTTACGAAACCATATTCCTTCAAGTCACAAAACAAAGTGAGCTCTTTCCTGTTGTAGGGTCATTGTTAATACTGCTTTCTGTCTAGAACTTTCTCTTCCTGTCTCTGTGATTGGCTTCTTCTTATTCTTTAATGCTGTACCCACAAGAGTTTATGAAAAATGGTAATACAGAGTGTTTTTTTTTTTTTGACAGGTGGAGTTAGACAGTGAGAGAGAGAGAGGGAGAGAAAGGTCTTCCTTTCCATTGGTTCACTCCCCAAATGGCCACTACGGCTGGCGCGCTGCGCCGATCTGAAGCCAAGAACTAGGTGCTTCCTCCTGGTCTCCCATGTTGGTACAGGGCCCAAGCACTTGGGCCATCCTCCACTGCCTTCCCGGGCCACAGCAGAGAGCTGGACTGGAAGAGGAGCAACTGCGACAGAATTCAGCACCCCAAATGGGACTAGAACCCAGGGTGCCGGCACCGCAGGCGGAGGATTAGCCAAGTAAGCCACGGCGCCAGCCAGAACGTTTCTTTTGGTGCAAAGACTTTTTGAATCTCCAAGTACAAGGGATATTAAAAAAATTCATGTAAAATGTCCATTATGAAAAAAACTATGCATGCATTTCATTATTTTTGGATTGAAGGAAATGTATTTTTTCATTCCATTTTATTTTTCCATTAATTTTTGAATACCTGTATATGTTACTTTCTCCATAGTCTTGCTTTGAATCTGGGTTTGTTATCCCGAGGATTTATTCCTTTTTTCTACATCTCTGTGGGTTTTTCCCATTTGTCTATCAAGGTCTACTCTTCATTTTCTATCTTGCTCTTTGCCTTGGAGACTTGCTCTGTGGACTGTATCAGTGAGCTCTCTGCCCTCTGGATTAGGGTTGGATTCCCCCAGTGAGGGGCTGGGGGAAATGCAGAAATTGAGGAGCAAGAGCTAGGCATGTATTCTCATTCTCTCCCTTCCAGGTTAGTCAGTATTGGTTATTTCCTATAAATCAGATATTGCTTATTTTTGTTTCATTTTCCTTTATTTAAAAGCATTATTTATTTGAAAGGCTGAGGGACACACACACACACATAGACAGACGGAGAGGGCCAGAAAGAGATAAAGAGAGAGAAAACTATTAATCACTATTCACTTCTCATAAGATTGCAACAGTTAAGGCTGGGCTGCTGCCAATGCCAAAACTGGGAGCCAGGAACGAAACCCAGGTCCCACACATGGGTGACAGGAGCCAATCATTTGAGATTTACTTCTGCCTTTCAGTATGTCCATTAGTAGGAGGCTGAGTCAGGAGCCAGAGTTGGGAATCAAACCCAGGCACTCTGAAATGGATGTGGGCATGTTAACCTCCAGACTAAAGGTCAGCCCATGCTGATTTGCATTTTAAAGGCAAAGAAATTGAACTAATCATGGTTAAAGCTTATACAATTAGACAATTACTAAGTGATACTGTCAGTATTTAAATTTAAGCATTTTTCTACATCTCTCTGCCTTACTTACCAATCGAATAGCGACACTTAATTCAACTTTTATTTCTCAGAGAGTTGAAGGTACTAGTATGAGCTTCATGTCTCTACCCCTTTCTAAGTTCACTGTTTCTTTAACTCAGTGCTAACAGAGGGAGGATGAAACATCACCATTGAGTTTTTGTTGCTACAGATTTTATCATCCAGGGCACTAAAAATCATCTAGAACTGACCAACTGTTTTTTTTTTTTTTCTTGGACAGGCAGATTTAGACAGTGAGAGAGAGAGAGAGACAGACAGACAGAGAGAAAGGTCTTTCTTTCCATTGGTTCACTCCCCAAATGGCTGCTACGGCCTGTGCACTGCACGATCCGAAGCCAGGAGCCAGGTGCTTCCTCCTGGTCTCCCATGGGGTACAGGGGCCCAAGCACTTGGGCCATCCTCCACTGCATTCCCGGGCCACAGCAGGGAGCTGGACTGGAAGAGGGGCAACAGGACAGAATCCGGCGCCTCAACCAGGACTAGAACCCTGGGTGCCGGACGCTGCAGGCACAGGGTTAGTCAAGTGAACCACGGCACCGGCCATACCAACTTTTTTTTTTATACATACTTTTTTTTTTTTTTTTTGACAGGCAGAGTGGATAGTGAGAGAGAGACAGAGAGAAAGGTCTTCCTTTTTGCCGTTGATTCACCCTCCAAAGGCTGCCACGGCTGGCACGCTGCGGCCGGCGCACCACGCTGATCCGAAGGCAGGAGTCAGGTACTTATCCTGGTCTCCCATGGGGTGCAGGGCCCAAGCACTTGGGCCATCCTCCACTGCCCTCCTGGGCCACAGCAGAGAGCTGGCCTGGAAGAGTGGCAACGGGGAAAGAACCTGGCGCCCCGACCTGGACTAGAACCCAGTGTGCTGGCGCCGCTATGTGGAGGATTAGCCTAGTGAGCCGTGGCGCCGGCCCATGCCAACTTTTTAAAAAAGAGAATAGTCATCTTGAAATATATCCTGAAGCAAATATAATGACATCATAAGAGTTATAGCTCATTTTAAAAGAATTTTTTAAACTTACTTTTTAGATTAAGTAAAAAGGTTCTACGGATCTTAATAACATTAGGCTACATAGGTTGTCAACCACACTGCCAATCAAACTTTCAATAAGATTTTTTAAATCATTATATGACACACTCTAACAGTTGTATTTCTGTATTGTATTTTTAAGTGGAAAATATTATTATTATACTTTATTAATGCAAAACCAGAATAAATTCAGGCAGAATGCAACATCCTTAGAGATTTTCAATCTTAGACACAATCTTGTAGTGAATAACTATTTATATTTGAGAGTTTGAGCCTTTTACATGTTTTTGCTAAAACCTTGCATGTCCAATAACTCTACTCTTCCCTCAAGTATGAGGAGCGGTACAAGAGACTTCCATTTTCTTAGGGGGCATCCCTGAATCTCCTTAAACTGAAAGGCATCCTCATCAAAGATGAGAGTGAATGCCACTGGAAATACAGATAAATATGGCGACAGCTGTTGCTGAATAGTTACAGAATTGGCTTGAGAAAAGAAACCTCTGTAGTTCACACACACACATACACACACACACTCACTCACACACACACTTCGGATTTATTTATGAAACAGCGTCTTCTAAACACAGAACCTTGCACTGCAGAAAAGGCAATTAAATAGAACAGCATGAGGCTGTCAATCACTTCAACAACTAACAAAAGCATCTACTATCAAAGCAAATAATGTAAATGTGCAAAAAGGTGCCTTGCTATCAAAGCAAATAATGTAAACATGCAGAGGCAAAGAATTCTCTGTATCAAGTGTCACCATTTTAATGTTCACCATTTTTGTGTATGTTTTTGCATATGCATGATACTAGATCAGTTATTCTGAAATTTGATATGGAATTGGCCATTATCACTTCTCGGAGGATTTGGTCATCATGGGATGCTTTTGAAAGAGGTTGGGACTTTCTTCTTCCTTCCTTCCTTTCTTTTTTGTTGCTAGTGTTGCACAAATAAATGGACAGTCACAGCTTATCATCACTTAGAGATGCATGCGCATGCTGCAGTTTACTGAAACATGATTGGCTGCTACATAAATCAATCTGATAGAGATCAGTTCCATGAAGAAGAGATAAATCATTAGCCAGAGCTTTTGGAATGTAATTCATTTTAGATAGTGATTATTGATGATTTAATTTTAGCAGTACATGTACATGTCTAGACCATTTTATATAAAATGCTAACACAGAATATATTTATTTTAAACTTGAGAATAAAGAAGCCAATGAGAAGTTTACATGCAAAACATTTTTTAATGAAGTGGCAGGGTTGAGAAGTCCACAAAGTCCTGTTTATAAAATAAGTAAGAGTGTATTGCATCTTCTAGGAAGTATTCAATATTCCCCTAATGCATAGTGGCACAGAGAAGGGTCTCCAGATTTCATTTGATTTATCACACGTAAACAAATTCCAAGAACCATCTGGATCTTCATCTTCTGCATCTGGGCTTCCATTTCTACTGTTTTTTGTGCTCTTAGACCCACCACTTCTGTCCGTTTCAACTCAGCAAAGCTTGGTGGGACTCCATGTGAGCAAAGATCTTGGGCTCTGACATGCACTTTTTGCTTTCTGTTATGTAGGTACGTGGGGAGGGCGGGCATGAGTTCAATAGTGCAAACATCAATAATTCCATGTGGCAGTTTCATAGCACTGGTCAGGTCACACTGAGAGGCAGACCAGCTGGGCGGTGCCCAGGGCCCCTGTTTTATCTAAGGGGCACTAAGACATCACTGGGAAGTTAGCAAGATGGAAGAATTATATTTATCAGAGAATTTCCAAGGAAAGTTGCGTACCCTGTTGGATGAAATCCTTTGAAAGGCTACTTGGAGGGAAGTTGAACTGGTCACATAAGAGTAGCTGGTCACCAGAACATCTTCTCAGAAGCGACTTTGATTCACTCAGTGGAGTGGGCAAGTTTGGGTCAGGGTTGAAAGCCGTCACCCACAGAAATCTTCCTTCGGAACCTTTCCCTCGTGAAGTCTTGCTCTGAATAAACGTGAACAAGTAATTTAACTATACAGGTTCGCGGGGACACAAATTATTACGCTTCCCAGATACTTGCGTGCCCAAGTCCCTGCAGAGCTGGGCAGGCAAAAGCCCGGTGAGAGACTTCAGAGAAGTGGTTTATTTCAAGCCTCTGCTCTTTGCCCCTGGAAAACTCAGAGTTGGCTTCCTGGGTTTTTTTCTAATCTGCCTCTAGCCTCTAAAAAGGAAATGTTATTTCACCACGGAGACACAGTATGTTAAAAATCCTGGTTTCTGATCAGCTTTACGATTTTCTTTTTCATCTCCTATCTCTCCACACACAGTTACTCTAGTCCTCACTTGTCCCCCAGAAGTGTCGCTGTTGTCAGCCACACTACCTGAGGCCTAAACCGATGAACGCGCTGACCTCCTGTCTCCCGTTCTGGCCTCGCCATTTATGCTTGTGACTTTGCTATTCACATATGTCCTTTGATCTGCATGACCTCAAGATGCCAGGAACGCCCCATAAATCACACGGGGTGCTTCCTTTGAGAGACTCACTCACAAGTGGCCCTGGTGCCCAGGTGGACACTGACGTTTGTTTGAAAATCAATAACTAGACGCAAGAAGCAGCGTGTCCTTTAAACAGCACAACTTTTCCTGCCATCTTGATTAAAGTAAGATAAAGCAAAAAATTTCCTTGTGCATGAGAGTGTTTGAGGTGTTGGAGAGAAAAGCCACCATGTGTGAGGAAATCAAGGGTTACATTATTTGCAGACCGCACTCTGCTTCCTTTTAGGAAAATAAACTTTCTCCTTGTTGGCGGTTTTGCAAAGGATTTGAGGGCTGGGGTTCCAGATGAGAGATGAATAAACTAGCCAGTGCAACAGGAAGTGGAAAGTGTGTGTGTGTGGTGTGTGTGAGCCTGCATGTGTGTAAAGGAGACATTAAGCAGGGGACCCCTGTGGAGATGCACACAGCCCCAGGGAAGTCCTACCAATATTGTATTCTGTTCTAAACTTCTTTTCTTTGCTTCTTTCACTTTATTTTCCCCTTACAATTTCTTTCTTTTATCCCTGAACCTTCAGCAAAGTGTGTTAAGCGTCTCAGGCCACTGGCCATGCTGTGGGGAATGAGACCAGCTCATGTCCGCACTGAGTACAAAATTGGCAGGAGGGGAGGAGAAAGGGCTTTAGGGAAGTCAGCCCTGGGCAGCCAAAAAACAGTACCAGCAGGGGTGTGGCTGCTGCGGAGGGGGAAAGCGGCCAGCAGCACAGATTCTGGGCAGTGTGGGTAACCTGTGAGGTTCTCAGAGTTAGGAAAGCAGGACGAATTGCTAAAAAGCCAAAGTCCCTCAGGGTGGGGTCTGACTATTGTTGTTTAGTCATTAAAGGGAAGGGTGACCTCTGGAGGCCAGAGCAGCCTACAGCGGGAGCTGGCTTCAGTCACAGATCCCTTCCAGATGCGTTCCTTAGTAAATCACAGAAAAGCCCACCATCCCTCCTCCCCAAATGCCAGCTAAGCATTTTAGAAATGCATTATTTTATTAGACCCTCTTATTGAATTAATGTACAGTTAGAGCTAAGGGAATAAATGCAGACTTAGCAGTGCTGAGCCTCCCAGGCACCACCAGCTCCTGGAGTCTCGTGAGCCAGGAATTCCAGAGCCCTTGCTCTTTCTGAGGATGCCACAACCCATTTCCAGTAGTGCCACTGTCCCCTCACTTTTCTCCACTCCTTGTCTGCCACGGAAAAGGCATCTGTTTGCCAGTGCAGTGCATTTACTGGAGTTCAACATTTTCTTCTCACTGTCTGGTGCATGCACTTCTTACCAAGATCTGAACACACTGCCTGGTTCCGGTTCACGTGACGTCAGCCCTACTGGAGGGGATTTTGTGTGTCCCGGAGAAACATTCTGTGCTTGAACTGCACACTAGAAAGTCATATTTTTAGATTGCTCCCCAAGTTTGTACACAAGTGTGTTCACACTGAAGTAGAGGCAGGCACAGTAGCTCTAGTGAATGAAGAGCTGTATCCAGGCCTTGTGGGTTGATATCTTTCAAGCCCTGACACATGCATTAGTCTTTTGTCAAATAATCTCCATTTCATGCATTCAGAAATAGCTTTTGCATCTGTAAGTACAAGTTATGATCTTCAGCTGCCTCGAAATTTAGGTTCTGATCAAAAGTAGATGCATTCTATATCTTGACTACTAAAAAAGGTCTACTTCCCTCCTTTATCCCAATTTGTAGCTTGAAATAAATAATAGGATGCACATAGTTTGCAATTCTAGATGGAAATATTTCCTGAAAGAAAAAACTTAGTAACTATTTGACTAGTTTTTGACTGAAGTTGTCAAGATCATCCTGTTGAAGTGAAATACATTTTATGCAGATCATGTGGACTTTCTTAAACCTAATAGTTTTACTGTAAAATGTTGGTCAGTGCAGCTGGTCAGGCACCAGATGAGCAGGCAATGATGATTGTCTGAGATTTCAAAAATCAGAGCAAAAATCTCTCATTTACTGTGTTCTGACTTTATGGATGTCTCTATGAATGCTACAAACTTTTTGCAAGTGATGTTTTACAGAATTGCTTTTAAAAACCCCAGAGGGTAAATAGTATTCTCAGAATAAACAGAAAAATGCTGACCTTGTCAGATTTCGCTGCTGAAAGCCAAGCTGTTTTAAGACTTGGAGGATCAAGGGTCATGGTTATAAACAACGCAGATAAAAAAAAAAGAGGAAGAAAGTCAGAAAGCTGGAAGGAAAAATAAAAGCATGAGCTGAACTATGAATATAAGTAATAATAAATATGTTGACCTTGACAAAAAAGGAATGAGATATTTGTGTAAAAATATAAAATAAAAATAGGGCAAAAATAAAAATAAAAAATCCTGAGACCCAAAACTACTTGAAAAAGATGTTTCTTCGAGCATATTTAGAGCCGGAAATGAGTCACTTCAGATTCATCTGTTTTTGGTTTCAGAAGGGGAGAAAGGCCAGAGCTCTTTGTTTTAAGTAAGCTGGTCACTCCTCTGAAGCGTAACCCGATAGGGGTCAGGAGCCTTGGTGACACAGGCATTTCCCAGACACCCAGACCCAGGGAAGAGCTCTCCACAGGGGCAGGCCCCAGGACTGGCCTTCAAAAAGGTGTTTGGAACAAAGACAAGGGGGAGCTTGACCCTTCTGTGACTTTCACCATATGGACAATGGGATGCAGAAATCCGCCACTCCTTTCTACATTTTCATACGTTAGCACACATCACAGCCCTGCACACTCAGCCTTGCAGGGCCCTTCACACCTGGGCACTATACACAGACTTAGGCATTTTATATGTTGTCCTGATATGAGGGGCGATTTCTGTTACGTCTAGGGAAGCTGTGAGTCAGGAACAAGTTCTCCTTGCTGAGAACAAAAATGTGGGCTTCTAAAACATTTGAGCCCTTAACCCCACTGGATTCAGCATTGTTCCCACGGGAGCCTTTAAGAAGAATATATGTATTAACAGTGCTGGGCCTGAAGCTGACGCAAGAGACAGATGACAAGAAGCGAGCCCAAGGCCCACTGTGAGGTTGAGGCCAAAGCAAACTGCCTTCCTCAGGAGAAGGCGGAGAATCCATCCCATTCCATGCCTTCACTGGATTTGTCACAGAGGAGGTCTGGTCTATAGTGAAAAGAAGCAAAATTTGTCCAGAGTCAGACACTGAGGGTTTCCACAACCTCTCCTGCTGGCTTGTGGCTGGTGTCTCCCTTGCTGGACTCCAGAACATTCTATTCATATACACCTTGAACTCTAGCCTGGTCATTCCTAACTCTGACTCGGCAACCTTGTTTGTGGCTCGCTGTATTCCTGACCTTGCCTCTCGTGTGCAATATATTCACTCTGGGTCGTCACTACCACGCCTGTCACCATTTTGCTTAATGGTTGGGGTTTGATGTTTTTGACCTTGGATTGAACCCAGTAATGAATAACTTCTCTATACTGGCTCAGCAGCTGAATTATCAGTGCCTTTCCCTGACAATGTGCATGTTTTCGATGATTACAAATGCAGCCTCCAAGGAAAAGAAGGGGCTGGGGTTGGTTACAGGTTCTGAAGCTGGAGCCAGTTCAGCACTGATACTCATCCACACAAGTCCTCCAAACTTGTGTTTAGGGTAACGACAGATTCTCTCTAAAACCTTGTACAACCTTCTTTTTCTACCTCACCTTATTAAGAGGGCAGAGAAATGTGTCTTAGCCATTATACACAACTCTTTATAGTTTATGAAGATGTTTCGTAAGTGTACGTTATCTCAATTTTGGGCATCTTGGAGAGAAATTATCCCCCTAAATTATAGCACTAGCAGTCAATAGGTCTGAAACAAAAATCTATGCCATATCCTTTTCAATACTAACCCTTTTTGTACCATGCTGTACCTCTTTCCCAATATTGTTAAAAGAGTAATCAACCTATTGCTGCCGTTTTAGAGCTAGATGAAATCTTAAATATGAACTAACTCGACTACTTTGGTAGTATTAAAAAAGAGAGCACCTGTTTCTGAACTCAAGTAACTTCCACTGAACTGCTAGTGGAAAACGTATTTGTAACTTCAAATCTTTCTCTCTCTCTCTCTCTCTCACACACACACACACACAAACAAGATAAGAGAAAAGGAAGGAAAATTGAGACAGAAACGATTAAGGCTTAGAAAACAGTAAAAAGGAAATTTTAAATGTGGCCACAGGTTTCATGGTAGTAAAATATAGCAAAGGCTTAATTCTGGTATATGAAATGTTTGCAAATAATTAATTTTAGTTTTCTTAACTACAGAGAATATGAACAAAGGCCAAGTCTTTAATCAATTTTTTAAAAGTTTATGCCTTTATGGCCCTTCTTAAAAATGTATTCTTGAGTATCTCCTAAAAGACATTTTTGATGATGTAAATATAGCCAGACCTCTATGTTTTAAATTTTAAGCCATTGCTACAAATTGTTTGATAGACCTCTCATGAAGAGGTGAGATCTATGTCTTCTCATACATCTGGGTAGGCTTGTGTCTACTTCAACCAACATATTTTCTTTCTCTACTTAATACCATTGGCTGAACTCTTTAATTATCACACAATTATTTTTAGGTGTTTATATCCAAATGAAAATTGATCCCTGTTAAAAATAAGAACAGGAATAAGAAAGGGAGGAGATGTACAGTTTGGCACATGCTCCCTCAGACTTACCCCTATGGGTAAAGCTAAAAAGTTGCCATGGGACTCCAAATCCCATTAAGTTGGCAGGTACCAATGCCATCTTACTAGTTAAAGTGATCAGTTTAAGTTCATAACTGATCATAAAGATAGGATTAAGTGTCAAAGATATCACATAAATAAGACCAGTGTCTGCTAATAATAATTGATATAATTAAAAAGGTGAGAATGATACAACATGGGAAGTGGGATACAGCAGACTCATAGAATGACAAATTACCTAAACAGCACCCTGGCCTCAGAATCAGCCCTTATGGCATTTGGATCTGGCAAAAAGCCCATGAGAGTATTTTAGGCATGGAAAGCCAAGCCACTGTAGCAAAAACTGACCAAAAAAAAAAAAAAAACAAAAAACAAAAAACAAAAAAAAAAACAAAAAAAAACAAAAAACAACTTCCTGAGGCAGTCAGATAAGATCAAGCACTTGATGATCTGAGGTGGCAACTACAGCACAACTATCATGCCGAAGAGAAAATACACCTACTCCACAGGTGGGCACTGATGTGACTATCAACATGCTCACCTGAGTCCAGTCTTCCACTAGCCCTCCCAATGTATTAGCCATATGCATAAAGTCATCTTTGACTCCTAAGACCAATCCGTTTACAACTGAATGCTACCAAGTGAAACTGTTGCTTGTTAGTGACCAGGGAGACAAGAATCACTTGGCCAAGCCCTGACCAAATTCTTGACCCATAAAATCATGAGACAATGGTACAATACAGTGCTTGCTGTTTAAGCTATTAATTTTTGGAGTACTTTATTATTTAACCAATAAATAACCAGAAAAGTAGTATAATAAATATATTTTAAGGAATTAAGAAACTAGAAATTATTGAGGGCATAATCCCTGATCTCAAGGAATGTATAATTAACTTTTGGGAAGGGGTCAGAATCACTGATAAACTAATTAGAGAGATTGAGAAAAGCAGGAAAAGTCAAGGAAGTCTTAGGGAAAAGTCTGAATTGAAAGGAGACTTTGAGAGGAAACACCTTAGTGATGAGAGGAAGCCAGTGGACTAGTTAGTGAGCTTTAAAACCAGTGTTATTGAGAGTGGGTGATGAGCCTGGCAGTTAAGACACCAACCTCCTGTATTGGAGTACCTGGGTTTGATTCTTGGTTCTGGCTCCAGGTTGCTGCTGATGCAGGCATTGGGTGGCAGCAATGATGGATACATTTCCTGGGAGATCTGATTTGGTTCCTGGCTCTGTTCTAATCCAGTCCCAGATCCATTTTTGCAGGCATCTGGGGAGTGAACCTGTAGATGGGAGCTCTCAGTTTCTTTCTCTGCCTTTCAAATAAATAAAATTTTGAAGCCTGGTAGTAGTAATGACAATAATTCTTCTTAAGTGCTGAAACTTAACTGAAAAGTGATCACTGTTAAATATAAGAGTGGGAATAAGAGAGGGAAGAGATGTGCAATTCGGGACATGCTCAAGCTGACTTACCTCAAACAGTAGAATTAGAAACATACCAGGGGATTCCAATTCAATTCCATCAAGGTGGCATGTACCAATGCCATCTCACTAGTCCCAGTGATCAATTTCTGTTCACAATTGATCATAATGATAGGACTAAGAACCAAAGGGATCACATAAACAAGAATAGTGTCTGCAAATACTAGCTGATAGAATCAAAAAGGGAGAGAATGATCCAACATGGGAAGTGAGATACACAGCAGATGTCCTAAACAGCACTCTGGCCTCAGAATCAGCCCTTAAGGCATGCGGATCTGGCTGAAAAGCCCATGAGAGTATTTCAGGCATGGAAAGCCAAGACACTCTGGGGAAAAAAAAAAAAAAAAAAAAAAAAACCTAAATGAAAGATCTCCGTGAGTGAGATCCCAGTGGAAAGAACGGGTCATCAAAGAAGGAGGTATCTTTCTCTGAAGGGAGGAGAGAACTTCCACTTTGACCATGGCCTTGTCTAAATATGATCAGAGTCGGTGAACTCAGGGGGCTTCCATAGCCTTGGCAGCTCATGACAAGAGCCTAGGGTGATTACTGATGCCATAAACAAGAGTGTCAATTTGTTAAGTCAACAACAGGAGTCACTGTGCACTTACTCCTCATGTAGGATCTTTGTGCTTAGTGTGCTGTACATTGATATTTAATGCTGTAACTAGTACTCAAACAGTATTTTTCACTTTATGTTTCTGTGTGGGAGCAAACTGTTGAAATCTTTACTTAATGTATGCTAAACTGATCTTCTGTATATAAAGAGAATCGAAAATGAATCTTGATGTGAATGGAAGGGGAGAGGGAGTGGGAAAGGGGAGTGTTGTGGGTGGGAGGGACGTTATGGGGGGGGAAGCCATTGTAATCCATAAGCTGTAGTTTGGAAATTTATATTCATTAAATAAAAGTTTTAAAAAAATAAGCATTTATTTATTTAAGGCTTCTTATGAGTCAAGACTGCTACACAGTCTTTTATGTATTTGTCATTTGTTTATTAGGGAAGTTTAATGATATGGCTTATTACACCTCTCTTGCCTAAGAAGAAGTAGAACAGTTTGCCCGAGTAACACAGTAGCGTGCGGTAAGACCGCCACTGCAGTGGACCATGTCTGACTCTGAAGGCTGTGATTTTCACCGTTGCTCTATGCTACTCTTCTGAAATCCCCTTTCACAAAAGTGAGAACTACTGTAGCTTACGCAGAAGTTGGTTCATGTTAGCAAAATTCAAAGTAAATCCTTTAATTTGCCAGACCTTTAGAAAGTAACAAACATACCACATATTTTACCTGTTGATGAATTGACTTTATACATCTGCTGATTAAAATTCTCTTATCAATATTTTCAAAAAGTCATATATAATGTGATTTCTTTTATAGAATTCTAAACAATCCCCAGTATTTTAGTATCATTCATTACTCAATTTCCTCATTATAACTTTTATTTTAAAGTCCTTGTGATATAATTGAGACAAACTGACATTTCTAAAAGGTCTTCTTGTGGGGATTTTCTTTACAAGCCGTAAGAAAATACCCTCTTTATGTAGCCAAATGCTGGGCAGGTTATTTCATTTCATTTTAACCCTATAAGCTATTAAACAAACATGAAATAAGTTGGAGGAGCTCAAGCTTTAGCACTCTAAAATAAATGAATAATCAAAATCATATTCTAAGCTTTAACTAAAAGGAAACACATGTGGAAAGGTGCAAAGATCTGCAGAAAGATAGGGTTTAAGTGGTCACGTAATAGAGAGAGGATATCAGAAGGCTGGGCAGTGGTGTTCTCTGTGACTTCAATTGTTATTAAAAACAGCCTTGATGCCGAAGTGAGAATCACATTCTTTAAATCACACATTCTCAATGTCTCAAAAAGTTGAAACCTCTCTCTGGAGGAGAAAGGAAAGCGTTACAATGTGCTCACCCACCAGGACAGCCCTGTCCTTGCAGAGAAGTAGGAAAAGGTTCCTGGGCTTCTCCATTCTTTTTTTTTTTTTTTTTTTTTTTTTATTTTTTATTTTTTTTTTTTTTATTTTTTTGACAGGCAGAGTGGACAGTGAGAGAGAGAGACAGAGAGAAAGGTCTTCCTTTGCCGTTGGTTCACCCTCCAATGGCCGCCGCGGCCGGCGCGCTGCAGCCGGCGCACCGCGCTGATCCGATGGCAGGAGCCAGGAGTCAGGTGCTTTTCCTGGTCTCCCATGGGGTGCAGGGCCCAAGCACCTGGGCCATCCTCCACTGCACTCCCTGGCCACAGCAGAGGGCTGGCCTGGAAGAGGGGCAACCGGGACAGAATCCGGCGCCCCGACCGGGACTAGAACCCGGTGTGCCGGCGCCGCTAGGTGGAGGATTAGCCTAGTGAGCCGCGGCGCCGGCTGTTGGGCTTCTCCATTCTAATCGTGGAGTGGGCGCACGGGTAGAACGCTTCAGCCAAGAGAAATGAAGAGAACCCTCAGCACGGCCAGCCCTGGAATGTTTCAAGTGTACAGATTTGTGATACACATACACACACAGACACACACAGGGACACAGCCAATGGTCTCTTCCTCATTAAATACCTCAATTAAGATTATTTGAAAATAGACTAAAGGGAGGTTGAAAGAAGTAGAATGGCTGTTGTTTGATTACTTGTAATTAAAAGCAATTTCCTGTTCTTATTGGTTCTATTAATGGAAATATCAAAATTTATGGATTTCATCTTTGATCAATTGGGCAACAGATTTTTTGCCTTTATATCAGTAGGAACAATACTTAATTGAATATAAACATTTGCACATATTCATACCACTTTCCTTCAGTATGCTTTTTTTTTTTTTTTTTTTTTTTGGCAGGCAGAGTTAGACAGAGAGAGAGAGACAGAGAGAAAGGTCTTCCTTTTTCCGTTGGTTCACCCCTCAAATGGCCGCTGCAGCCAGTGCGTTGCATCGATCTGAAGCCAGAAGCCAGGTGCTTCCTCCTGGTCTCCCATGAGGGTGCAGGGCCCAAGCATAAATAAATTAAATGCTATGCATCCATATGTAATTTTGTTCCAAAGTCATTACCTTGGATGCTAATAACATATTCTGATGATACTCAGAGGGTATTAGTAACTTTTATCTAAAACTGCCTTCAATGCCAGTAGAAAGTTACAAAGCCACATAAACACACCACACTGGGATTTATAACCATGCTTTGATTTTGATCAGAAGTGGAAAGCTCTGCTTGATCACTTATCACATTCAATAGACCTGGCTTTGATTGGCTTTTTGCTCTCTCTAAAAATAAAATCTGACCTCAATTGGTAAAGAGCCACTATCACTAAGAATATTTCAAAGAGTCTATACCAAAGATACCCAAAAATTGTCCAAAGAGGACTTCCAAAAATATTCTGAGCAGTCGAATGAAAGTCTGTCCTCCCACAGTGGCTAATTTGAAATGGGCAGCTCTCATTTTCTTGCATCCTTTCTGGTTTGGTTGCTTAAAATTTGCTTTCACTATCTCATAATTATACTCTGTATTTTTTCCAAGAATCAACTTAAGTGACCAGTGTTATGAATTATACATTTTTATGTAATTTCAAAATGTGATTGTATTTGTTGAAAAAAAAAAGATTCAGAGCAGAGTTGTAGCTGAGTTTTTTTTTTTTTTTAAGATTTATTTATTTGTTTTAAAGGCAGAGGTAGAGACAGACAGAGAGAGAGAGAGAGAGAGAGAGAGAGAGACAGGTCTTCCATCTGCTGGTTCACTCTCCAGATGGCCACAATGGTAAGAGCTGAGCCAATCCAAAGCCAGGAGCCAGGAGCTTCTTCTGGGTCTCCCATGTGGGTGCAAGGGCCCAAGGACTTGGGCCATCTTCTACTGCTTTCCCAGGCAGACAGCTGGATTGGAAGTGGAGCAGCCAGTACTCAAACCGGTTCCCATATGGGATGATGGCACTGCAGGCTGTGGCTTTACCTGCTACGCCATAGCACCAGCCCTGATGTGTCTGTTTCAACTACACTAATTCCCAGATATACTAAACATACATCCTTCTTCTAGTAGATTTAGCAATGAGAAGTCATAGCAAACTTAGGATGCAAACAGTACATTAAGTTAATTGTAGTATATGTGCTGCTGAAGCAAGCACTAAGTTAACTATTAACATACATAAATATATAATATTTATATATTATTGCAATTATTATATAAATAATGTAGAAATATAAAATTACATATAATAAGTATTATATTGTTATAATTAATATAAATTTTAAAATACACAGAAACTTTATTTCCCAGAAATAACAAAGATCCATTTTAGAAATTCAGGATAAAGTTTTATTCAGAAATGACAACCTAGTGAAAGTAAATTCTTGCTATTATTTCCTTTTCTTTTCAGTGCAAATGTCACTGGGTTAAACCTGTGACTGGAAAGCACAACAAATTCTCACCAAACTTCGGCCTTAAGGTATTTGAGTTTCCAATTCCCAAATTGGAATTTTACAAAACTATTAAGCATTAAACAAATCAAGTTATATACATTTGCGTATTCTGGTTATTCTTAGGAGGAAGGATTACAATTAGGAAAGAATGGGAATAGGGGTTTATCTTCCAGGCATGAAAGGAAGAGCAATGGGCTAATTTGTTGATTTTTTATATTGGAGTCCACTGACCTTGAGACCTATAACTTCTGAATTCCTGCCTGGACGTTCAAGGAGACTTCACACTTTGGGATCAGTTTTCTTTCTTGTGGAGGGAATTACAAGTGCACTAGGCTATGATCATAAATGAATCCTCACCTGGCCATCTCTGCTTCTTTTCCCACTTCCAGCCTATTTCTGCACCTGGAGCAGCCTTGCGTGCCTGGAGGTGGATATTGTAGCCACAGATTCCAATTCAGGTTCTGTTTATCTTCCACCTTTCTATAACAACCATTTTACAACAACCGTTATAACAAGCAAGTTATAACGTTATATAACCGTTATAACAAACATGTTCAGGACTACTGATGACCACACAGGTGGTGCTGTCGTTACTGAGAAGATGGACTGGGAAAGAGCTATTCAGGCCCCACAACAGGCTCAGGGTTAAGCAAGTGGACTTGGGCAGGGTGGGTACAGGCTCTAAATGGCCATGTCTCCTTGCTATGGTCTGGAAGCATAGACGTGGCCCCAGAGACCTCGTCCTCTGGGCGTGGTGTACTCCTGGTTGTAGAGAAAGCAGCACACCAGGAGGGAGCCTCCAGAAGAATTTTCTAAAGCCCAGGAGCAGAGCAGAGGCCCTTCTTGGGTAAGTGAAGGTCTTTTTGTCTCTAGGAGCTAGACACTTGGTGAGTCATTAACCCTGGGCACCCAAGCAGCACGCTCCTTTCTGCTCCATTCTCCCCATAGACCAAGAGTCGCCTTGCACCCTGATTGTAGGTCATGTCTCCACTTTGTTCTGCTGATGACCTGAATTTAAGAACATCTAAAGGCATCTTCTGAACCTGTTCTCCTTAAGTGTTTAAAACGCACAGCAAGGAGAGGCCTTTTGTCCCTTCTGAACATGTGTACAATTATCCTAAAGGAAGTCAATTCTACCCTCCATGTAGCCTCTATTTCTCAGAAGTGTTTTGTCTTTCTTCCTTGGAGATGCCTGAAATTCCTTTAATGGGATACAATCTTTTGTATAATTATAGAGAAAAGAGGTCTGTATAGGTTAGACTTTTGCAGAAACTCACACTCAGTGCCATCAGGCAACTAGTCAGTTAGCATCTGTAACTGGTAGGAATTAGATCCCTTCCTATTTTGATGGGGTGAGGGGATAGTAGAAAAGAGACTTAGAAAAGCATGTGTCATCTCTTCCTGTTTGCTTGTGTTTTCGCTTGCTGGGTGTCTGCTCTGCCATTCTGGAGTTTAGATATTACCACCCATCTGTATTTCTTGATTGTGTTCAGTTTTAATTGGCTCAAAGTGAATGCCCAATCATAAAACCTGGACTGGGCCTCAAGGCCAGCCATGGGTTTAGCTACAGAACACAGGACCTCTGGAGGCCCACTCTAGAGAGAGGGCAGCAGTTCTGAGGGTGATGTTTGTTGTAGACTTGGCAATGACTCAGGAAGTGCGTTAAACTGAAAACGGATCCTCCAGGGTAGGTGCGTTCAAGCGTGCATGCATGCGCACACACACATATGCAACAAGCAGTGTATTGTTCTGGACTTGAGCCATCTCATTTGTACTTAGCAGTAACCGGTTCCTAAACTTTTCCCATATACAATGTAACTGAACTCTGATTTCCAAGTGCGTGTGGTATTGGGCGAGGCATTCCACTCTGCTATTCCACCCTGGGGTGTGATGACCTTGGCATCCCAAGGTCTATGATGTGGTTTGTGAGATGCACAAAGTCAGCAAACAGTTGAGTCAGTGGAAACCATTAGACATTATAAGCTGGATGCATATGAAACATAGACCAATAATAAAAACTGAACAGCACAGATACAGAAGACATAAAGAGTAACAAACACTCTGAATGATTTGGGATCTATTATATGGCATGGTATTTATTGTTTGGTATTTACTATATAGTAATTCAAATATTTTATTTTTGCAATACTTTACATTTTGAAATACATTCCCTTTTAAGCAAAACATAAAACTGAAAAAAAAAAAACACAAGTGCGTGCTCATTGAAGTACTTTTTGGTGATAGTTTTTCATAGCATAATATGCTTTAATGTTTAATATGGAACTTTCACAAAATCTTTGTTGACCATCAGTGGACAGGGTGAACACCTGTAAATGGCACACAACAAACCTGCTGAAGCAGCATCATTGTGAACTGCAGAAGTTAATGTGAGGAGATTTCTGAAAGTTCATGGAAAATAAAATTAAGTTTATTTTTGTGCATTTTTTGAAGTCCAGTTATAGTTTTTTCATATTATGGATTTTTCATGAATATTTTGAAGACCCACTTGTAGATCTCCTTTGGACACTGGTTTCAGTGAAAACTATTCAACACTTGGAGATGTAGATGAATGTTTTTATTTATCAAACTTTGAGACATGGTGGTTCATTTAGATCACATAACTGCTTATCTCAATTTCAGTCATCTTAATTCCAAGATTTCTTTTGCATATAAAAATGAAGTGATAGCTATTATCTTTGATCATAAGAAGAAAAATAAGTCCACAAATACCTAAATGATGTCAATTTTGTATCAGTGTTATCAGATATTTTGAACAGAAAATTAACTCCAAAAAATGGTATAATTTCTTTTTTTTTTCATCCAGTTCATGGATTCCAAGTAAAATGTTTATAAATAGACTTTGTCATATAGGAAACATATGAAATTATTGGAAAAGCAATAGTAATTTCTTTAAAAAGAGTAACATTGGAGATATAATTATTTGTTTTAGCAGCAATCATAAAAATACAAATTTTGGAGTAGTGCAGTATTACAGTAAAAGCAATATTCTTTTTTCACATACCTTCATAAGCATTTATTGCTTTTTAATTTTTTTGGTGATAGGCATTTTAACTGGGGTGCGGTGAAGCCTCATTGTGGATGAGGAGAAAAAGTTATCTTAATACACTGTTGGTGGGAATATAAACTAGTACAACCATAATGGAAGACAGTATGGAGTTTCCTCAGAAATTTGAAAGTAGATCTACTAAATAACCCAGCTGTCTCATTCCTGGGAATTTACTCAAACAAAATGAAATCAGCATATGGAAGAGTTATCTGAGCCAGCGCCGTGTCTCACTAGGCTAATCCTCTGCCTTGCCACGCCGGCACACCAGGTTCTAGTCCCGGAGTGCAGTGGAGGATGGCCCAAGTGCTTGGGCCCTGCACCCCATGGGAGACCAGGAGAAGCACTTGGCTCCTGCCTTCGGATAGGCGCGGTACACCAGCCACAGCGCGCCGGCCGTGGCGGCCATTGGAGGGTGAACCAACGGCAAAGGAAGACCTTTCTCTCTGTCTCTCTCTCTCACTGTCTACTCTGCCTGTCAAAAAAAAAAAAAAAAAAAGAGTTATCTGTATCCCCATGTTTATTGTAGCTAAATTCACAATAGCTAAGATGTGGAATCCAATCAGATGTCCATAAACTGATGACCAGATAAAGAAATTATGGTATATATACACTATGAAATATTAGCCATAAGAAAGAATGAAATCCTGTCTTTTCCAAAAAAATGGCTTCAATTGGCAGCTCTTTAGTGAAATAAGCCAATCCCAAAAGACAAATATCATATGTTTTCTCTGATATGTGCAGTTAATAGAATAAAAAGGATAGAAATGAAACTGACATCTTGTGATACGATTGTTGTTTTTAGCCTTTGTTTATATTCCTAAGGAACTGGGATCTTCCTACATTTTAGTTGTTGATTATTATGGTTAGTGGTGAATTAAGCTTATGATTACAGAAGGGGTTGGAATTATGTCTGCAAAAATTAAAAAAAAAGAAAGGAAAGAAGGAGTGTGATGGAAGGTGGGAGAGAAGAAAGGAGGGAAGTTTGTTTATCATCTTAGAATTGTATCTATGAAATACATGAAATCTGTTCTTTTTATACTTATAAAATAAAAAAATCTTAAAAAGCTAAGAAATTTATGGAAAAGACAAGTTCTTAGAATTTGTCGTCATGTACTATGCCCAGTCTGACTTGTTTTAAAAATCATAAGTAATAAGCTTTAAAAATTATTTTATTTTTGAAATTAATTTTTGAGTAGAGTTATTTTATAGGCCTACCAATGAAATAAAAACCATTGTTCAATACAGAATAATTTCAAAATTCTGTAATTTCTATTATTGTTAGCATTCTCTTTTGCTGTAAAATCTGTCTTGTTTTGGATGACTTGATGGTTATTTACCCATTAAAATAAAAGGAATCACTGCCAGTTCTTCTAAGACATAAACCTGGAGGTCATTTGAGACTCTCTTCTCACTCAAACACCCAGTCATTAAGTAATCAGTGAACTCATTTCCAACCTCTCGATCACTGCTTGAGTTCAGTGCTTTAGCATTTCTCTCTAAAATCGCTTCACAAGACTTTGCCTGATCTCCCAGTCTCCAGTCTTTCACTCTGCAAGTTCATCCTCGGCACTTCCGTCAAAGGAGGGTTACTTAAAATCCTTTGGAAGTTCTCAGTGTCTTGCAGAATTCAGTTCAAACTTCTAGGCCTCGAAGGTTGCTGCCTAACAGCCATGGCTTATTTATTGTCCCTTCCCTCCGTGTACTCTTCATTCCTGTTACGTCAATTCACCAGACATACTATCTTCTTTCCAGAAATGGGGCAGATGAAATTTACTTAGCCCATGATTTTTCTTCTCTTTTTCTTTGCTTAGCTGTTTTTGCAGAAGGCACATTCTTAACACCTACAGTTATCTCTGTTATAGGGTGGATTTGCTACCTACCTTTCTACAATGTAAGTTATAGTAGAACAAAGGATCTTTTTTTATATATTATCAGTACTTGAAATATTCCCTTCCACACCACAGATGTGAAATTAAAGTTTCTTGCATAAAAGATTGAAAATGAGTACTGTACTGAGGAACAGGTAAAGTGTTATATGAGAAAAAGGAAAGTGATAAATTATTTCCAAATAAGAAGCAACAGGGGGAAATCACACAGAATTTTATCTTTAAAAATTGATCTTGTGGTATGTACAGGATTGGAAAAGCAAGAAAAGAGAGAGAGAGAGTACAGCATAAGCCACAGGAGGTATCCTGGAAATAGTGAGGATTTCAATGTAGCTTATTGAATCACAACATGAAGTTGAGTGATGAGAAATATCTGAAAGATACAGATTAAGATTGCTGAAAAACAACCAGTCCTAAAGTTGGACTTTATTTCCTGAATAATACAAAATACTCCGGGTTTTTAAATAGGAATCATGTGTCCACACAATCTGCAAATTATAACTAAGCCAGTTTGCATAGAAGGGAAAAAGGTGCTAGTTAATGTCTTGTAGAAGGACAATAAACAGTGCCATCCAGGAGCCAGCTTGTCCTGGTTCCCGAGAGCCAATTGTTAAGTATTCAGGTTTCATGTGAACCGGTTTTTATATTTCATACACAAACATTTTAAAAGCTAAATTATGTAAATGTGTAATTAAGTAACATGCTTAAAATGAAGGCAACATATACCTCCAAAATACCCACTTCATAAAAATTTTACTTTTTTCCTATTATCTATGTGCTTGAGGTTATATGTATCTGTATAGTAGAAGTAATATAAAGTGATATACGTATCCTATTGTACATTTCTTCCCAACTTATTATTTAGTGACATTATGATAGTAGGTTGAAATCAGTCATGTTCAGATCATTTACACCACAGCAATTGGCAAATGCTGCAATTGGGACTTGATTTATGATTTTGTTGATTGTCTAGATTTAAGAAAGAAGTGGAGATTAGTTTAATAATGTAGACTAAACTTAAAATGGATAATGTTTATAGCCTTTCCATTATGAATAACATGAAAATTTAATATTAAAAATCATTATCAAGAATTTGCTCATGTCATTACTGAATGAATGCAATTTTAACATGTTTTTGTTTTTGACAACATTTATATCAGAATTATGTTTGTTCATCAGTTGCAATCATAGATTTGTTAGTTGCACATACAAAAATTTGGCAAAAATCCACAACAGCATTCTGAGAGAATTAATAGGAACTATGAGACTTGTTACAATTTTAAATTGTGAGCTACATACACTTTATACCATTATCATGCATAATGAACATATGCATGTTTCTGTGTGTATGCTTGTTGTGGGATGACAGTGGCCAGCACACTGTTGGTAATGTGGGGAGGAAAGGATAGTTTCAAAAATATATGGAGTTGCCATTATAGGATATGAAAATTCATTCAATGTAAAGAGATGGGCTGTAACTCAGAGATGACAGGTGTTGAGGTCTGCTGACATATACAGCTTGAAGAAACAGCAAGCACAAGAAGGAAAGATGTTTGAGGAGTAAGACTTCAGTGTTTGACCTCTGAGGCTTCCTGCGGGATGTGCCCACCAGATGAGGGAGTGCATTCACGTCTAGACGTGTATTGATTTGGGAGTCATCAGAGTGTCCTCAAAGTCATTGTAAAAATGATAAAAGAAAAAACCAGCTAGAGAATTCTGTGAGAGGAAACTTAATTTCCTTTCCTAGGAGAAGGAGGATGTGGGAGGGAGAATCAGGACTAGTAACAGAAGTAGGAGGAGAAGTAACTCTGGAGTCAGAGAAGGTTGGAGAATGTAAAAAGACCTCATCAATAAAGATTATAACATGGGCAATTCATCGTCAGACTCATGTTAGTATTTTGTTTGAAACCAGGAACCTAGAGGAAAAAATAGTGTTTAGATTGGAGCGGGTCACTACAGACCTCAGAAGAAGATAAAGAGTGAGATGTCAAAGTTCTCATAAAAGTATCAAGAACTCACATAGGAACTTATTTTTCAGAATATCTGCAGATTTGTTCATAACTACTGATCCTCAATCAAACTCTGGATTCTAGACAGTTGCATTCAGACTGTCTTGGCAGAATCATGATTGTAGGTTGTAGGATTTGAGAATGCAGAAACTTTGAAAGAATTTCCATATCAAATATTTCAACATCAAGTCAAAGTAGTTCTTTGCTAGAAAGTAGTAACTTCTGCTAGTAAGAGATCTCAGATGCTCACATGACAGTGAAATCTACAAGTTAATCCAAGTGCTTGTGAGGGAAAAGATATGTAGATTGCATACCTAACACAGGCACTACTCATTACTGTAGTGCAAGCTCTATTTGGTAAGTGTTGTGATGGAGAGGGCATTTGGAAGGACAAGGGAGAGTAGGCTCTGCAAGCTCTCTCGTCATTTAAGGTGTTGGGTCGAGTGGAGCCTCAGTCATTACTATGCTGCGGTGTTCCTGTGACAACTGCTGCGGTTCTTTCCTCTAGATACAGTGAGGAGTTGACAAGACAGAGTTATCAGTGGACATCTGCTATATGCCTCAATTGCATATGAAGAACCAGTGTCTTCTAGGCTGGAGGCTGGGCTGCGGTGGTCCCTCTCAAGATTTGGAAACTTGTGTTCCATGTGTTAAGATTTTACCTTGACAATCTACTTGGAAGAGTTGTTTCCCCTATAGAACCGGGAGATCACTAGAATTGATTTGCTTTTTTTTTTTTTTTAAAGTTGCTGTTAACTTAATAATTCTACACTGTTTTCCCTACACTAATCACAGCTACCTGATGCCTGTGAAATAATACATTTCTCTGGCCAAACTATAGGTGTATGAACACACTGCATAGTAGCACTTCAATAAGGTCCACAGAAATATTTTTTGGTGTGAGTGCAAAGCAAAGCAAGTGTTATGTAAAGTATGGGAATGAGGAAAACCAGATATGATTCTTTTTTTTTTTAAACCAAAAAAATTGAACTTTTTTATCTATCTAATCTCAGTTTGGTTGACAGTTTGCTCATTTCTTACCTTAAAGAAACAAACAAAAATTGAGCTTAACACAAAATCTTTTAATCTCCATCTGTGGGAAAGTAGACATGGTGCTCTGAGGCAACTTTGTCCTAAAAAACAAACTACACTTACATACTGGCAGGTACAATGAGAAGCATAATCTTAACCAAAACTGGGTCCCATGGTATGTGAAACTTTCTTTTCTCTAGCTTGACTCTGAAAATCGTAACATCGTTTTATTGATAGATGCTATGAACTGACTGTGTCCTGCGAAATTCATATATTGACATAATCCCCAAAGTAATAGTATTTGGAAGTGAACCTCCAGCATGTAATTAGGTTTAGCCGAGGTAATCGGAGTACAGCCCCAAAGATGAGATTAGGAACAGGGATCAACACTCTTTCTCCCATGTAAGCAAACAGCAAGAAAGTGTGCAAAGCAAGAAGAGAGCCTTCATCAGGGAGGTGAATTGGCTTGTACTTTGATATTGGAGATCCCAGTCCCCATAACTGTAAGAAATAAACTCCTGTTAGTTAAGTCACCCAACCTATGGTATTCTATCGCAGCCTAAGCTGACCAATACAACATGTTAGTTGTTACTGAGAAAACTGGTAGGTTTTAGAGAGCATAGGACTGCTATAACAAACTGCAATAATCCGGGTAGTTTAAGACAACAACATTTATTCTCTCACAGTTCTGGAAGCTACATGTCCAAAATGGAGGTTTAGCAGAGCCATGCGCCTTTTTAAATGCTTTAGGAAAGAATTCTTCCATACTTCTCTTCAGGCTTCTGATGGTTCCTGTGAGTCCTTGGCATTCCATGAATTTTAGCTGATTCACTCCAATTTCTGCCTCTGTTCTTACAAGGCCTTCTTTCCTTTGCATTCCTCTATGTATCTGTTCTTTCCTTATACGGACACTGGTCATTGGATCTGGGACTCACTCTGATCTACCATGACCTCATTTTAACTTAATTACATCTATAAAAACCATCCTTCTAAATTAGGTCACGTTCCGAGATTCTGGTAGACATGAATTTTGGAAGGATCCACTTCAGCCCTTCAGCTGTGCAGCTCACAACTGAGGTCAAATTTCAATAGATATTAAAGCACTTATCACATACGTGGGTTTTCTAAGAAATAAGAATTATACTCTGGTTTATTTTGTATCACACCTAATTCAGTATTCTCATTTACTTTAATGTCTTCTTCCTCATTTGCTCCTGTCTCAGAAGAAAAGGCATGCGAGGTGCCATAGTAAACTGATGCATTCTTTCTTAAAAACTTACCTAACAAATGTAGCCAGAAACTTTAAAAAAATCTGTGTTTCCAGCTTGCAGTTATGCTAATGACACACAAAGTAGAATTCAAAACAAGGAATATTGCCAGAAATAAAGAGGGCACTTCATAATCGTAAAAGGATCAACCCATCAGGAAGATATTTTTTAAATGTTGTTTGTGCCTAATAAAAGAAGTTGTAATCCTATGAGGAAGAAGATACCGCAAATCCAAAGTTGGGTTTTCCTAACACTGTATTGATAGAACATATTGACAAAAAATATCACTAAAAGGCAGAATATTTTAATAGTACTATCAACACACTTGACTTTAACAAAATCTGCAGAACATCCCATCCAATACTGATACATGGGAAATTCACCAAGATAGGCAATATAATAGGCCAGAAATCACCTCAACAAACTAAAAAAAGAAAAGAAAAGAAAAGAAAAGAAAAGAAAAGAAAAGAAAATCTCACTGAGTATATTCTCTTCTGATGACAGAATTACCCTAGGAATCAATAAAACATATTTAAAATCTCCAAATATTTTGAAGTGAAAAAAATCTTGTATGATCTCAACTTTCACAAAGAATGTCAGCAAAACATCTTACTCAACTCTATGAATCACAGAGGGGGAAAGAAAAATCTCCATTAAATTGGCCAAGGAATATAATTCTAAATATCCACTAATCTTTTTGAATTTACTGTTTGTAGGGCTCTGTAAAGTTACCTTATATATTCCTTTCACCATTGGTTGTATCCAGAGGGAGGCATTCAACAATATAAGTTAGCCTTTCAGGTAGTCTAAGATTAGTTACATAAATATTCTGCATTATTCTTCGGATTACAAAGTCTTCCAGAGGTCTCAGAGACATACAATAAACACTGTTTCTACATATGTTAATGTCTGTGTTTATTGATTGTTTACTCAGCTCTGATGTAATTGGGGTCATCAGAGAAGCCAAAGCAGCTCAGATACCGTCAATATCTGACCTTTAAAATAGCCCGGACATTCTGCGTTACTGGTGTTAAACCAGCTAGCTCTTCCGGGTGGTGTAGGTATGGCTGAAATGCAAGCAGGAGCAGAGGTGCCATTCCCTGTTGAAAACTTTTTTAGAAAGAAAAAAAAAAAGTCTTCTGCTGCAGACATGGTGTTTCAAAAAATCAGACAAAATATATTTCATGGAAAATCTATTTTGAGTTCGACATTCATTTGAAAAGCTAAAACTAGCATCCGGATAAAAAAAGGAAGGGATGAAACATCAAACTGAAAATATCTTCCTATACTGTGACATTTTAGCAAATGTAAATGAAACCACCTTTAAGGCTGTCACAAGCAAAGAAATCCAACTGGGGTCTTGATGACTGAAGGGATGTTAAAGAATCTCTCATCAGCAGACCATAAAGAATAAAGCAAAAGCTATCAGGAATGTGCAGATGTTATCAGGATGTGACTTCAGCACAACCCTGCATCCCGATGGAGAGAGAAACTGCAGATGTTTTGCATATTACAGGAACTAACCGCAAATTCTGTTTTGCTTCTCCTACTTGATAATGTTTAATTTTTTAAGACACATGAATTGCACTTTGGAAGAACTTCCTCCAATCTCAATCACTTTGTAAGTCAAAATGCCTGCTAACTAGGATGCAGCGAGTGCTGGGTAAAGTGGCATATAAATTACTCTGCTGTGTGGGCAGTGTGAACTGTGCATGGGAGGTGTGTGCATAAGCACTCACACGCAGGTGGTGGGAAGACAGTGCTCATTATTGTGTGATAATGGAACCCTACGTGTGAGATAGAGACCCCTACACTGATTTGCCAACAAACCTACTTGAAATCTGCTAAAGTCCTGGCAAACCCAAATAAGCTCAAATATGTTCAACAATGTAGAACACATTGGGAGTTGTGAAGCAAATAGTTCTGCCCAGATGACTTTTTCTTCTTTTTGAGTTATAGATAGAGTGACAATTTAATAGATTATTTAGGTAGCTTCTCGAGAAAACTTGTCTTTCAGGAACTCTGGTTTTTCCCTAAGAAGCTAGCCATGGATCCATCTCAGAGGCTGGTTTGATTCTATGTGTAAGTGGGTGTCAGCAGTTGTAGTGCAGTGGGTCAGTTTGTGGTGCCCTCTTCTGCCTGAGACAGTTCACTGCTGCCCCCTGTCCCTTCTGATTTTTAAGGCGCTCTTGGTTTCTCACTGGAAGAGCCAGCGGGACCCTGCCCTTCAGGGCCCCTTTGCCAAACAAACCAACCTCAGCTGGATCCCATAGACTAAAGATCACAGAACAAAAACAGAGAGGGGAGAAAGAAGGTACTATTTTAAAAGATGATGCTCTTTTTGAGATTAAATGCATAACTCACACGAATTAATTTGGGATGAGTTTTTACTTCAGAAAAAATGTAATTTAGACATTGGAAAGAGTAAACAGTAGAAAGCATTCCAAAGAACGACATCCCACTTTTGTTGGAAATGATTAACCTGGTACTATACAGATGAAAATTCATAGACAGATATCACCTGGAATAAAGGTTGGTGTAATATGCATTCTCAAAATAATGTTCTCTGGGACTCCAGAAAGAATGAGGTCAGAAGATAGGAGCTAAGGAATCACACTTTCTAAAGGAAAGAGACTGGGGAAGAACAAAATAGAAAAGATAATCCTGTCTTGTTTTACAAGGCAAAGCAATTCTAATCTGTCCAAACTGAGCACAAAGTGAATCCTGGTTATAAAGCACATTAATCTGTTTATAGCCATATGGATTGAATGTAGTAGAAAGAAAACACGGTTCATGTATTCATGTATACAGGTTGGATTATGGGGGGGGAGGGCCCTGGGTATTCTCTTCATATTTCTATTCCCTGAGCCTACACCAGTGCCTTGCACATTGACACTGCCACTTCATGTTGGTTGAACTAAATCACTGAACAAGAGCAAGGAACCCTGTTCTGGATATTGGGCAACAGAAAAGATTCATGTATTTGAATATTTCCAAATTCTTTGTCTAAAGAGCCATGGCAGTTTATAAGTTAATTCCATCTGATTTTTTATGCCAGGGTGGGCAACTACAGAGGAAAGGAAAGAAATTGTTTAGCATAATGTGGTTCCACCTTTTGCCAAGATGTAACCAGCTGAGAAACTCAAAACATTTTGAGGAGATGCTATCTGCCATCGGGATTACCACAATACATGGAGGATCAAAGAAAATTCCACATTTTACCCTGGTGATTAGCTGTAATTAAATAAAGTAAGTCTTTTTAAATTCATTAGCAGGAAGACGTTTGCTACAGCAGAGTGGGCACAAATCATCCATTGTTAATTAAAAGATAATCCACAGGATGGCCATAATCTTCTTCTAAAAATACACCATTTCCCCCTGAAAGATTTTCTCATCAAATACGGATAAATAACAGTTTCTATGAGTTGAAGCCATGAAGGAATGGATGCTCCTCCCGCTTGCTTGAGTGAGTGCTGAATGTGGCTGATAACATCACTTTGGCATGCTATTATCTAAAATGGTAGAATACCTCAGTTCAGCAAAGTCTGACATAAATCTTTGAAAACAAAGACATTGCATATGTATGAGCTGAAATAGATATGACAGTGTTGGCACATTAATATTCCTGTCACTAGGGGGTTTCAAACTTTTAAGGAGAGGATGGGAATGAATTCAGACTGTAGCTGGTAAAATAGGGCAACATACAGTAGGACAATTAGACATTGCTAACCACAAAAAATATGTACAGAGAAAGGGTTCCTCTACTCCCTGCCTTTGGTAGGAGACAGAGCGAGAGAGCGAGAGAGCGAGAGAGAGAGAGGCTGTAGAATTGCCTCCTGGGAATGCCAAGAATAATTAATTTGGCTTAGAGATTTGCATGGCTGTTCAAAGCATACTAATAAGAATATTCCAAAAAGATCAGTCCCAATCAATAGAGGCGAGAACTGATTTTTTTTTTCTGGTGTGGCCACTGTGTTGGTTCATGGGTAACAGATGTTTCCACTTATTCTGCATCAACCATCATTAAAAGTAACTGTGGGTCCTAATGGAATCACTCTCCACCTAGTTGGATCTGTGTAGAAAATCATTCTACTATTGTATGTTCTACAGTTATTTCTTTTCCTGATTTTGGTTGCTGATATGAAAAGCGTTGCCATAGATTTTTCTTTCCCCTTACCTTCTCTGGAAGAAGTAAATTAATGAAAAATACACTTCTTACTTTATTTTACTCTGCATAGACTTACTACCTGTTGGAAAAGATCTACTAAAAATGCCAACCATTTTTAGAACAGCCTTATAAATCATCAAATTCTAGGAAATTCACCACTTACCAATGAAGATGAAAAAAGAATTGTATTAGATATCATTCTGAATAGGAGTGGGCAAGAATTACTCAACACCAGCACTTAATGAAAAATAGTCTCTAAGCTATGGTTCTCCAGTTTGAGGCTAATGTTGAAATGTTAGAACTTTTGGTAAAAGATAGATAGATAGATAGATAAAAGATAGGTAGATAGATCGATCAATTGATCGATCTGGTGAGTGGAAATGAGGGGAAGCTTATAAAGTTATTGTTTTTTTTTTTTTAAATTAGTTTTCTATTTTTATTTTTTACCAAAACCTCTTTGGACACATCATTGTAGCCCTGGGAAGGTTGGTCTGAGCCCAGATAGCAGTGGCCCTCATGGAGAGAAAAGTCTGCAAAACCTCTCCTTTGACAAAGAGACACAAAATGAGATGTCTGACAAAGCATATCAAGCAAACATGATGGTAAATCAGCAATTACATAGGCTACAGAGGAACACATATCTCACTTCCAAATGTCTTTTTCTTCTTCAAATTTTGCTTATAACATCTCATAGAGGTGCTTAGGTCAGTATTTTTTAAAGCAGTTTAATACATGACTATGCTTTGGTTTTGGTTTAACTCCTTTATTACTCTAATGCTATTTGTCATTTCATGCATGTGTCAGCATTGTATTCGAATGACATAGAAAGGTTGGGAATAAACCAAACGCAAATCAAAGCTCTTGCAGCTCACAATATGCAACTTCGTTTCAGAAAGAAAGAAAGAAATATTCCATCATGATATTGCAAAATATTGCTATCTCTTAAATGAAGTCATATGTTGAAAGAAAGATTCCTACCATACATGATGTGATATTGGTTAAAAGCATGGCAGCAAAATTGGTCAGAGCCAAGGCTCATAGCTTCACTCTTTAGTCTCCTACTCAATGAAAGTATAGTTAGGAGCTTCAAAATTTCATGGAAAAGAGGAATTAAAAGATAACTTTATCTCAGTGCAAAAAGTCTTAATATCCATGCTAGGTTTTTTCACAATGCGTATTTTACATTAAATTTTTGGAGGTTTCTTGCTACTTTTCTGGATCTTTGAAAATAGGTAAGAGAGAGGCTTCCCATTCTTAACTACAAAACTAAACTTAAATGTGAAAACACCTACTTTGATTTGTTAATAAAATACTATATCATGAAAAATTTGCATGTGTGAAATGAATTGTGATCCTTTATTGTAAATAAATCGTTATTAAAAGACTACACACTCAATGAATTGAAGCAGAAGCTTCAATATGAATAAAGAAGATGAATAATAACAATACATTTGATGGAACATATACTTCAAAAATCACTGCAAGTTATACTTCCTTGAAATGTTGGCCTTTTGTTTCATATTAATCAATCTGCTACTGTTTGATGATATACTGTATCTCAAATAAGCAAAGTGCTCATGATATGAAATTATTAATATGAAATATACGTGTAAACGGAGCTTCTTGATCCTTTAAAATGTTCTTCATGTTGATTCATTGCAGAAAATAATGAATCACAGCCTCTTCTTTTCCTGACATACTTGGAATAGTTCACATGACTTTGAAATGGCTTAAATATTTTACCACCCACTACAGAATGTTCTGAAGAAGGGAAGAAAAATATGCATTGACTGTGCCTGTGGTCATTTCTTATTGTTTCATTCAGTAAATGGGAATACCAAGGATGTACTGTTAAAAGAGAAAGGAAAGAACAATTAGTCAAATGTATTAAATGTTATATTTGAAGATACTTCCTAAGAAGCAAGCAACCCATTTATGTCATGGCTTAGAGAAAGTGCAAGTGCTCCAATGATGCCGCGGTGTTAATCCAGTCACTTCAACGTGGTTGTAGATAAGGATGCTCCTCAAATTACACCTATAAACACTGGTCACAATTTAAAAAAAGCAATAGAAAGATGTAATAGTTTCCCAATTAGATTCATCCATTCATTCTTTATACCCTTGGTATTTCTTTGGAAAACCTCTTTTTGTTCTATCAGATTGAATAGACAGAATTGACTTGCGTGTTATGCTTTATGATAACAGCAAAAGAGTCAGAATCTCAGTGCCTCTAATAAAGCCATCCCATGCTGCTACTTATCATGTATCATGCACCTATTGTGATTTAGTCCTTTTCAAAAACATTTTGGATATATAAATTCATTGGGTTTCAAAGATAAAATATACCACATTTTGTTTATTTGAATTAAGCATTTTTTTTCACTCTTCAGCATACATTAAGCATTTATTTCCTTGTTTGACTTAAACCAAAATGGCCATGGGTTTGATTTTCTGTGGAGTTGAAACATTTGCTACAGTAGCCATTTTATATAGAATATAGAATACAAATGTCTGAAAACAAATGTGCATTTGGTATTACCAATGAAGAAAACACCCAGAGTCACTGGTACCATTTAATCTTCCATGCTTTGGCATTTCATTATGTAGCAAAACAAGTCCTCCATCTTCTGCTACCATTTTATATTAAGTAAATAAAAGACCAACTTCTTTTCTTATCCATGCATTGCTTACTCCATGAAAAAACAGATATGTTGTATAAAAGAAGTTGTTATATTAAGATGTATGTCTGCTTTCCTTCAGAAGACAGATTAGAGTGCTTCAGCTGCCGCTGAAGTTGTCGCTCTTTGTAACAAAATGTAATGCTGCATATATAAAAATGCAAAGTGTAATGTAGAGTCAAATGTCTCACAGCACAAGAGTTGTTCGTTTTAGCACCCATTTTGTTGGTATTTATCAACTTACTAATTATAGGCAAATTGCTTCCAACACGAAAACTGTGATGATTAGCAGTTTTTTCTGCTAACTCCAGTCTACTGTAGTTCCGGTAAAAGAATGTCAATAATCCAAATTCCTTTCTTTTTCCTGGCTTGGAATATGTAAAAATAAATTCATCAGGCTAGCATTTCTCAACTTTCGGGAAACGTGGTTTGGAAGGATGGGGGTGGGAAGAAGAAAAATAATGGATATCAAGTCAAGAAGGTCTACAAGAAGGTCTACCTACCACCTCCTGACGATTGGGAATCTTGACGGTTTTCCAGAGATCAGTCTATCACAGAATGGAATTAGGCAACTCCAAATGCCTGAACCGAATGAATGCATTTAAGCATGGAAGGACGTGCATCAGTTGTTAGGACCCAGCATAAAATCTCCAAATTGAAGGGTAGAAGAGTCTTAAGAACTAACCCACATACCATCACTGATAACCAGAAAATGGCTGTGTTTGAACTTCTCCAACTATGCAGCAGAACTATAGGACGTTGCTTGGTCAGACATAAAACAGTTTGTAACCTTCAGCCCTCCATTACAATCCTTTCAAGTGAGCTCAAATGAAAATGGGAGTAACATGCCAGTCTAGAGAATGTTTTTATAACGTGCAATACAATAAAAGGTTGGATTTTCTATCACCATTGCTAATTTCACCCATTTGTTTCTCATTACAATAAGTAAACAAGATTAAATGGAAAATCTTACAGTTCACAGAGTACATTACACAGCAGAAATGTCTGTAGCAAATACTGACTTAGTGTCTTAACCAACTTATGTGCCTCTAAGTGACTATTTCTCCCTGCTATGAAGTTTTTGCAATTTTAAAGTTATATTGGCAGGTTCCAGTCAACAATGATGTCTGCAATGGCCTTCTTTCTCCAATATATTGCTTTTAGTCTAATTACTTATTTGCAGTCTCAGCAAGCAGAGAGAAGAATTTTATCCTCTGTGCCTTGTCTCTGAATACTAACTAGCTGGCCCAGCCAAGGCTCTCTAAAGACAGAAACTGCATGAGAGACACAGTGCATTTGACACAGTCAAGAGGTAAAAGAAAGAGCAAAACAAAAGTCTATTCAGGACTGAATCCTCTGATATTCTCCCCCACCCCCAGCCCCTTTAAAAATAAAGTGAAAGTGGGGGGGGGGACTTATAAATCCATGCCTGAATGCCTGAGGTTGTCAGCTAATAAAGGACAATGAATGACAGGTGACTGTCAGTATAATTCCCAGTCTCCGAGTTATCACTTTTTGGCATTATTGAACAAAAAAATGTATACATAACAAGGAAATATGTCATACGTTCTCTCTGAATGCACAGACAAGTTCAATATAGGAGAAGCAGCTAAGTATTTCCACATGGGCACATGGATTTCCTTTCAGTTCTGTGTATTTTTCCTGGAAAATGTTCTCAAATTATTAAGTGTTTTTCTAGTGACAACAATGCTAAATAACTTTGGGAAAACTGCTGAAGGGTTATGAACCTACTTACCTCTCAATTCTTTTTTTTTAGAGAGATCTGACTTGATAGATATATAAAACTCATTGCACATGTTGCTAAAATCTTTAAAAAGGAGTAAGAACCAACTGATGAGAGTTTTTCTGTTTGATTTTGAAAAGACTCTTCTCAAGCTATTTTCCCCCAAGATCTCTTGATACTTTCATCTTTGCAGACTGCCTAATCCTCCTGTCTTTGTTGTTCCAATGTCTGATCAGCTTGTTTTAAAGTCGCCTGTACCCCACATTTGCTAGAAGTGAAACTTGACTTCGGGCGGTTGCAGTTATAAATCCTTGCAAATGTACAGGCTTCCAGAGAAAAGCGAAGCGTGCTGAAGCAGAAAAGGGTTTGATGGTTATTGCAGTAGTGTGTATTAAGTTGTCTGTTGCGTGAACTACAGGTACAGAGAGATAACAAATGTGGAGTGATGGAGTAATTTGTAATTAAAATAAGTTTGGCCTCTTCTCAGATTACTGGCACTCTCCAGTCTGTTGACCATCTGTAGTGGAAGGACAGATTCTATTCTCAGTTCCACTGGGCTGGGTAAGAGACACAACTACCCAGAGCTCTAAGTTTCTAGGTCTCGCCATGGTGGGCATGAAGACTGTTCATCGTGGTGAACCAACCCTCTGATGCCAGGAGCAAACAGGCAATCAGCAGAAGGAGCGTAGAGACCCCGATCTGTGTCCCTCCAAGCACTCACAGGGCACTGCGACAGCAAAGCTTAGCTGCTGTTACCGCCCCAGCAGGTGTTACTACACATTCTCACTCTTTTGAGAGAAATGACAAACGAAGGGAGAGAGCACATAACTGAAATAGAACAAGAAGCACAGAAGGAAGTTAATTTCCTGGTCACATCTTTTTTCTTTTCCTTTCTATGAAGGGGTAAAAAATATCTAAAAGGACAAACATGAAAGAATGCTGTGCATTTCACTGTTTAACATAAACAACCAGTTTCTGCACTTAGAGTTTGGAAATTGAAAGTACTTGATGGGAAAAGTCTTCAAATTTGTAGGGTATTTGAAAATTGATCACATGATAACTTTTCTTGATTGTATGTTAAACAATTTTTTGCATGAAAGATCAACAAAAGGGCTGGATTCTTTTTCCTTTTCTTTTTGACTTGCAATAGCTGTAACTAAACTGCAACATCTGAGTATTTATTTCCAAAGTCCAAGCAGAAACGATTATATTCAACACCTCAAATGTTTTCATGGAGTCTTTACTTGTAGTAATTCTATTTTTACTACTTATTTATGACACTCTTCATAAGAAACTCCTAAGGAAAGCAATAATTTAAAAAATCTTTCTGTCATAATTGGTATTGACAAGTTTATAGACATTAAACTTGAAAGTCACAGGTAAAATTTTCTTAAAATTCAGAGTCTAGTATTTTGGTTATTAGAAAAGTAATAAATATTTTGTGCTAAAAATACAAAGCTTTATAGGGAACTAATATAAGGAAAAGGGTTTAATTTAAGAGAAAATAGGAAGTTAACTGTCAGCTTTTAATGAATGAAATAAACCTATGCATATTTAAAGAATCATTTTTATATTTTGGGATGGGGGACTGACATGACCAAGAATTAAAGCTTACTACTGAGTTGATGCACAAATATTTTTTTCAATGATAGTAGAGTAATTATTATGTGAAATGAAGGGTCTATTTGGGGAATATGAGTGAGTGTAGAGGAGTGTTTGTGTGTGTGTGCACGCATGATGGGATGAGAGTAGGAAGTAGAACAACTTATGTTAGGAATAGTAAATGCTTCACACCACAGACATTTCAAAATGAAGATATATAATTCTACATTTCATTTATATTTAACGAGATATCTGCTATACAGTTGAGGGATTTCCAATTATTTAGAAAAATAATGACCTAGGGGTCAGTCATCTTGACAACTTCTGGAGAAGGTTCAAGGAATAACTCAAGGTCTTAAAATATAGAAGTCTAAGTAGATCATCGTCTTCAGGAAATGACAGAAAAGGTTGTATATTCTCTGACTAAGATAATTATTTTTTGAGCTGGTTGTATCTGAGAAGGCTGATGATTTCTAGCTGTAATGACAAGGAGTAAGGTGGTCAGGAGAAAGGAAGAAATACTAGGTTAATCATCATTCTTAAATAGTAGGTAATAAATGCTTTTCCTCTGAAAGCAATTAAGCCTAAATGCATTAGTAACCACCTTTTTGCTAGTATGAATCTTCTAGGTTTAATGTAAGAGCAGAGGAGTGCAGCAAATGATGCCTGTGAGCCAGGTAGTCATGTAGAGGCACCATGGTAGAGGCGGGGCTGGTCTTCCAGACTAAAGCAAGAGAGGTTTGAAATTAAGTCTGGGAGAGGAGAAATTGCTTGCTGGAGGAGGAATGAAATGAGAGAGGCACAGATATGAGGATAAATATAGGTGGAAAATGTCTAAAACCTGACTTTCACTTTGCATCAAAAGACAAATAGATATAGAGAAGAGAGAGCTATATGGATACAGACATAAATAGCTAGATCGCTTACAGAGAGATAGATGTATAAATAAAGATAGAGAGATAATTAAGAGATAGAAGCATAGCTATAAGGAGAGAGGGGGGGGTAACAAACACAGATAAATAGCTAGCTAGCTAGTTACCTAGCTAGACAGATGGACCTTGATTAGAGAACATTATGATGAAAAGATATTTTTTGATCTTAGCCTATAACAAGTACTGAGAAATAAAAATGGATCTGCAAACCTTGCAGGTTAAACTTTGTCACTCTTCTGACTGAGAATGGAAATTCAGGTTAGACATTTATATAGTAACCAAAATGACCCACCCTTTTTCTTTCTCCCATATCCAGGACTGAAATTCAAAACACAATGTAGGAGTGTCTTACACAGTGCTAGCTGAGGATAAATTGGTACAACTTTTCCAACAGAAAAAAAAATACAATAAGTGCCCCTACAGGCCAAAAGTCTTGAAAACATGCATATATTAGTCATTCTACTGCTTGGAATTTATCAAAAATAAATAACCAAGTAATAAAAGTAATTAAAGGGGCCGGCGCTGTGGTATAGCTGGTAAAGCTGCCACCTGCAGTGCCAACATCCCATATGGGCGCTGGTTCAAGTCCCAGCTGCTCCTCTACTGATCCAGCTCTCTACTATGAACTGGGAAAGCAGTGGAAGATGGCCTGCACCTGCGTGGGAGACCCAAAAGAAGCGCCTGCTCCTGGCTTCAAATCCGCGCAGCTCCTGCCATTGTGGCCATCTGGGGAGTGAACCAGCGGGTGGAAGACCTCTCTGTGGCTACTTCTCTCTGTAACTCTGTCTTTCAAATAAATAAAATAAATCTTTTTAAAAAAAAGTAATTAAAATGGAATCAACCTAAATGTGAACTATGAAAGATTGATTAAACAAATTACATTATATCCAGAGGACAATCATTGCCTAATTACAACCATGAACAAATCATCACCATTGACAATCATTCTAAGATGCAGTTGAGTTGCCATACTTTGTCTTGTGCACGGACTGTCTACACTTCATACTGGTGAGATGGTAAAATCAGTGCATTTCCTTAATCTTGTCAGTCAAGGAAGATGTTACTGATGCTGCATATGACTGTTTTTTACCTGTCTTCTTCCACTAGGAAAGTTCAGTTTCATTACAAAGTAGGAATTACTCTTTACAACAAGAGAAATTTAAAGTGACATGATCTAGAAAGAAGATATAAACATTAACATTAAGATGACTTGTAGAAATCAACTTTGCTTCACCTATACCCTGAAGAGGAAAAACGATAAAAACTCTGGCTAAAATCTGTCAGAAAGAAGCAGAAGTATGAGTAAGGATTTTTCAAAGAAGTATATAAAGCAATCACAATTGTAAAATTAAGTTTTATTTCACATAAAGGTTATATATATTTTTTAACGACTGCTTTTACACTCACTCAAAGTGTTAAAGTGAGAATCAATTGAAGCTAGAAATTCTCACAATTTTCATGGAGTGCTACCCTCGAAGGTTTCAAACGTCTGCTCATTACAATTTTAAATGCACTTACTTAAATCCAACATTATTTCTCTTTCTACCTGTAAATAATGCATTGGTAACACCAAAAGTCTGCTTTGGAGAACAGATTATTTTCCAAGAGAAAGGATTTGGGGCAGTGATCAAAAATCTGCTTGTAACCTACTTATATACAAGTGTGTCCCTCTCGACTGTGCTCCCCCAGGGGGAGGAGCCTGATCTTGAGTCTCCAAGTTTCTATAGTACCCAGCTCCTAGAAGATACTAAGCAAATGTTTGCATCAGGAAGAGCACTCTAAAGCAGAGTGTTCCAACAAAGTTGATCTACATTGTCCTCTGAGTGCATTTGCCCTTTCCCCATGCTTGGAGGGCTTTTATCCAACCTGCTTCACCTGTTGAAATCCTGCACCTCCTCTCATCCCCTAAGCATCTCTATCTGTAGCATCCTTTCCCACATCTTGGAGACTACTAGAATTCCCCCTCTCTTCAAGCAGCCTGGATTTTTTGCTTGTTCCACTTCCAATTGCACATGTTTTCTGGAATTTTACACTATCTTTCATAATTATATACTTTGTAGATCAGTAAATGGAAACCAACTGTGGGTAACAAACATGAAAGGGAACTTATTGGAAGAATATCAAGTTAGGGTGGGGGCTCTTATAACTGACAAGAAGCTTTTAGATCTGGCTTAAGATCATGATCCAACAGAATCCAGGAAGGACAAAATTTAGGAAGTAGTAACCAAAGTATCCTTCCAGTTCTTGGACAGAGTGGCCAGAATATTTTCACAGTGATTGCTGTTCTTGAATGCCTCAAATCTTTTCTTCTGTCTTAGTAGTGAGGACCCAATTGACAGATCGATATTAAAAATAAACCTCTACCAGTGGGCCATAAAAAGAATGAATGACCCTCTTGACTTTATAGAAGGGAGAGGCAGGAATGGGATTCACAGACATGAGGAAAGGGACAAGATTTCCCCAAAGGAAATGGGGGGGGGGGTCACTAGGAAGAATCATGAGTGACAAACATGCACCTATTCACTGAGATCTAAGATGATGTGTTTCTGAAGCATCAGCCATAGCTTTATACTACATCATTTGCAATAAAGGGTCTGTGAAAGTCTTGGACAAGTAGAAGGTCAGGTATTAGCCAATAGAAGAAAGATGGAAAAAGAGATGGCATTAATAATCATTGAAATTGGGCGACTGGGCTATTTGTGTCCAGTCATTACTCTGATGCCCACACAAGTCAATACTGGGTAAGTACCATACATTCCAGAAGTTTGTTTTCATAAAACTTGTGTTCCATGTGCACTGAGATTGAGCACACAACTGTACACTCTGGAAAGCTCACATATTACTAGAGAATATATACAGATTAGTTTATAACTAAATATATACAAATAGATACAGAAGAGTTTATAACTAAAGGTGCTTGGTAAATTGTACTTTTTGTTAGTAGCAGTGTAGTATTAGAGTTACCCCTTCTCCCCTACTCTACCTTGCCTTTTTTATTTGCCTTTTGCCACTCATTCAGTTTTTTTTTTTTTAATTCCATGGAGGAAAAAATGAATTCTACCTCCAAATCTATCTTCCCATTGGTAAAGTAAGCATTGTTGGTGATTTTGGGGTGGTCTAGTGGATATTATACAAGCTAAGTTGAGTATTAATTTCATTTTTAAAATTACACAAATTACACACAGTAATCCTCTCTGACTTTTGAGTTTGAAAAGCAATTATGTCTCTAATAAGATGAATTTATAACAACTGCTACAAACTCAGTCTTTCCCAAATTCAGAAAATTTGATGGGAACTGGAAACATTCATCAGACTCACTCTCAGGCAATGTTTTCAGTGTTCTGGCTTTTCTAAGTTATTTCCTCATTTCAGAGTCAAGCCAAACAAACATAAGGAAGCCAACAGTGCCAGGAAACTTGCCTTTCACCTTCCTTTCCTATGATTGCAGCATGCACGGTGCTGACCAAAGGTGAAAGGTCAACGGTCACCTTTGACAGATGTGCCTCATCATGATAAATGTTTGAAGCTGGAAATTGTTCTGCACTCAGTTTATACTTTAGGTGAGAAATAGAATGTGAGGGAGCTTCGCTGCTGGGAATCTTATGTCATATCTGAGTGCAATTAACCAGCTGATAAACAGGCTTTTGTTTTCCATCTGAATGACCAAAGCCCATTCATTTGGGACACTATCTTGTCAAATGGGCAACAATAACAATAAAGTTTATGTATCTTGGCTTTCATCTGCTCTAAAACCTGCACTGGAATCAAGGACCTGAACTCAGCATGCATAATAGTTATCATCCAGAATCACCTGATGGTGAGGACATGGAAGATTATTTTTTTTTCAAGCTGGAAATAAGGACTAAACAATGACTTTTTATTTCAATGACTCTTTGTTTAATGAAATAGGAACATGCTTATGAGCTTGAGGTTTCTATATTCCACATGCTTAAGTAGCTTAAACATGAAGAAGTAAGATATGCATTTCCACACTTCAAAATACACTCTAATTAAAAAATTCTATGAATATCTTCTATTATCTGAAGTATTTTGTAACCATTTTCCTAAACATCTAATATTGGTAACACTTGGGACCTTTTGTCATCACTTAATGTTTGACCCTGAACTAAAAAATTCGCATCCTTACTTTATTTTTTCCTCCTTACCTGTATGTTTTCCAGTGTTTAATCTTTATTCACTTTTCAAAAAATTTTATGAATATAGTCCTCTGTTCCTGTTTTGGCTTAAAGTAATATTTTCATGAATGAAGATGACACATTGCTTTCATTGTTCTATTCAAACAGTGATGATTGAAAAGAAAAGTCATCTATATCCTTTTGCTTAGTTTCCCTTGAGAAAAATGATCAAAGTGAGCTCAGTAGTACTGTAACCATGGAACAGATTTCCTGTATAATGTTTACAACTTTGGCAAAGTACTTGTTATTGCCACACAATTTGTGATGACACTTGTGAAAGAATGGAAATTACCTTTTTTATCTGTTGTGTGTTGACTTAGATATAACTGAATCAGTATCAAAAGACAAATCAATGTAGATTTTCATGTATTCCCCCAACAAATAACTATTGAGTACTGTTATGTTGTATTTTCTTGAGGATAGAAACATGAATAATATGTGGCTTCAGCTTTCAAGGACTTAATCTTCTATTATGTTTGATTTTGCTGATGAGGATAATGGCATACAGAAGTGGTAATTTGTGATGATTTTGACTTGTGTTGAGTAAGGTTTGTTGAGAAATACAGTCCTCTATATTTCACCTGAAAAATGTTCACTGGTTTAATTTCTTATTTCATCTAATACTGAAGTATTTCTTGTATGTGATATTGCTTAATTATTGATGTCTGTTATTCAAAAATAGCTTTTATATGTTAATAAACATCAAGTTTCTAAAAGATTTCAATGTAGGATAGTGGAATCAAACTTTAATAAAATATGGAGAACTTTTCTCAGTTCATCCTGTGCCAGGAAAAGTGCTATTAAGCTTTTTAAGGAATATGTTTAGCATAAGGTTTAATTTATTTGTGGGGTTGGGACTTGTATATAAATATGAATTCTAGATAGTGTATAATATATATATGTATGCACATGCTTATGGATACCCACACACATGGATATGTGAGTCAATATAATCTATACCATATGCAAAAGTGATGCTCTAATTCTAAGCAATAAATCATTATGGGGTGGTCTTAGTCTTAAAGGTGATGTTAAGTTTGATAGAAAGTGAAGCATTGAATTTGATTTAGTAGAAAGGAAGAGGATAGAGGTTAATATGACTCTCTTCAAAAACAGAAATAGGAAAAGGGAAACAATGAGAATTAATTTGGGTGGTAACGTTAGCAATTTTAAAATTCATTCAGCATTTTCACGAAAACTAAAGAATTGGCAGATGGTGCTGTTTTCCTTAGGTGGAACTCTTTATAATGAAGAATGATTTCTCTTACCATAAATTTATTTTCTAGTAACAACTACTTTGACAATATCAATGATTCTTGACTTTTCATGCTTAAAAGTTCCACTATTTACTTCTTTTTCTTTTTCTTTTTCTTTTTTTTTTTTTTTTTTTTTTTTTGACAGGCAGAGTGGACAGTGAGAGAGAAAGACAGAGAGAAAGATCTTCCTTTGCCGTTGGTTCACCCTCCAATGGCTACCGCAGCCGGCGCACCGCGCTGATCTGAAGCCAGGAGCCAGGAGCTACTCCTGGTCTCCCATGGGATGCAGGGCGGGCCCAAGCACTTGGGCCATCCTCCACTGCCTTCCCGGGGCCACAGCAGAGAGCTAGCCTGGAAGAGGGGCAACTGGGACAGAATCCGGCGCCCCCGACCGGGACTAGAACCTAGTGTGCCGGCACCGCAGGCGGAGGGTTAGCCTATTGAGCTGCGGTGCCCACCTACTATTTACTTCTTAATTATGGTTGCTGAAGAGCTATTATCAAGTAAGATGTGTTTGTTGATTTTTATGTGCCTAGCCCTGGGCCAGTTTTCACAACATGGGGCAGAAGTGTAAGGCATTTCCCTTCCTGCATGGATATTCTAATATTATTGGATAGTTTTCTGCCTTCACTCTTTGACAATACATTTGGAAATATCATTTTCATAATATGGAAAGGGATATGTGTTGTTGCTTTAGGAAGACAGAGTTTGTATCTAAGATCTTCTTGGCAACTTGATAGTAAAAATACCAACAAGTAAAGCCCCTATTTCTAGTAGGTATCTTAAGGAGCTCTGCGCTTTCCACCAAAAATGTTAAGGTCCTTTCTAGGGCATAAAAGCTACTGGGACCAGCAGGGCCAATGAGACTAGATGCTCAGAGTCCAGATCACAGTATTTATTTCATAGGATCGATCACATGACATTGGGCTACCATCACACTGGCTAACATGCTATTTCGGGTGAATTTCACTCGCTTTGGACACCAGCTAAGTTCAGAATTCTGGGTTACTGGTAGCCTACCTCTGAACCTTGGAACTGAGCCACATAAGTATGCCAAACAACTTGGCTGTCACCCTCTGTGTTCAGATTGTGTGCTTCCTCTGAACTACAGCATCAGAGCATGGCAGGGGCAGCAGGGGGTATCCTTGTTACAATACTCATTTCTGGCAATTGTCCCACCTCTTATGCAGGCTCTGGACTACATGCCAGACAGACGCTGGTGTGTGTGGTGTGTCTGTGTGTGCCTGTAGATGCGAATGTACCTTTGCCCCTTGAAGGCTTTCCATATTGTTGCTACATAATACTTCACAGGCCTTCCCATGAACGTCCTCCCCTGCTTATAATTGATGTGGTACATGTTTTTCTGGGTTAATAGTAAGCCCTTTTGGTTGAGAAATGGAGATTCCATGGGTGAATAGAACTATACTTCTTGCTCAGCTCATGGGACCCTCACCAATTTCCCGTGTCCCAAACGCAGTCACATGGGAAGCAGAGGTGTGGTCAATATGGAAAGATATGACATTCTGGAAATAAGATTTTGGCTAAAATTTGAAAAGAAGCCTTGTTCAGAATATGTCTTATTTCATGCTTAATTATAAAATTCTGTGTGGTAAAATTAACAAGACAAGACGACTGGTAACTCACATTTTCTTGGATACTTTGAGTAAGACTTTGATTTGTGGTTATCATCAGTGAAACAGTGAAAACCTTTGAAGGAGTCACTGGAAGTTTAGTGAATGATACTGCAAGTAAACAAGTCAAGCTGTAACTAGACAAATTCATTAGGGAGCTGTAGTGGCATGAACTATATTGTTTTTTTTTTTTAAGAGATAATTTGACTTAAAAATTTTGCTTTTGTTAATCCTCCTTTTTTTTTTTTTAAGATTTGTTTATTTGAAAAGCAGAGTACAGAGAGGCAGAGGCAGAGAGAGAGAGACAGAGGCAGAGAGAGAGAGAAAGTCTTCCATCTTCTGGCTCATTTCCCAAGTGACCACAATGGCCGGAGATGAGCCAATCTGAAGCCAGGAGCCAGTAGCAGCTTCTCGGTCTCCCACGTAGGTGCAGGGGCTCAAGGACTTGGGCCATCTTCCACTGCTTTCCCAGGCCATAGCAGAGAGCTGGACTGGAAGTAGAGCAGCTAGGGCTCTAACTGGCGCCCATACGGGATGCCGGCACTGCAGGCGGCGGCTTTACCCACTATGCCACGGTGCTGACCCTGGGAACTATACTGTTTAAATACTAATATTTTGGGGCCAACATTGTGGTGCAGTAAGTTAAGTTGCCAGATGTGATACTAACATACCATATTGGCCTGTCAACTCAAATCTCAGCTGCTCTGCTTCTGACCTAGCTCCCTATAAATGCACCTGGGGAAGCAGTGGATGTTAGTTCAAGTACTTGGGCTCCTGCCAACCAAGTGGGAGACCAAGATGGAATTCTATGCTCTGGTTTTGGCCTAGCCCAGCCCTGGTTTTTGCTGACATTTGGGGGTTAAACCAATGAAAGATAGATCTCTGTCCCTTCCCTCCATTACTCTGCCTTTTGAATGAATGAGTGAATAAATGAATAGATAAATAAATACCAGCATGTTCTGAAGAGCCATGGCATTGTGAGAAACCATAACGTTGTTACCTTTTACATGTGGTGAGAGCTGAGAAACCATTTAGGAAAATACATGTTGTACAATAAATAAGGTAAAGGGTGATTCTCAGTCCTGAACAGGAAGAGCTAGTGCCTGGACATCAGGGTGTATCTTCCCATGTCCTGACTGGACAACAAACCTAGAGGTAACTATTTCTTCCCTATCAATTATTCAAGTTCTGTATCTCCACCACTTATGAAGCCATGAATTGTAATATATAAACATATATTTAAAGATTTGATTATTTGTTTTAAAAAGTAGAGTTACAGAGAGACAGGAAGAGATGGAGAGAAAAAAGAGAGAGATTTTTCATCTACTGGTTCACTCCCCAAATGGCTGCAATAGCCAGGACTGAGCCAGGCCAAAGCCAGGAGCCAGGAGCTTCATCTGAGTCCCCCACACGGGTGCAGGGGTCCAAGAACCTGGGTCATCTTCCATTGCTTTCCCAGGTGCATTAGCAGGGAGCTGGATGTGAGCTTGAGCAGCTAGGGCAAGAACCTGTGCCATATGGGATGCTACCGCTGAACCCATTATGCTACAATGCTAGCCCCTATAATATATTTTAAATCAAAATTTTATATGGACAGAGGGCCTGCAGAAATATTTGTCCAGAACCCCTCTGCTATGCTTTGAATGTCCCTACCAAAGCTCCCATTGAAGCTTTATCCCCATTGGGAGATATTGAGATGTGGGACTGGGAGGGGCCCTTACCCAGTTATTGAGTCATGGTGTTTCTGCTGTTGTGAATGGATTAATGGGATAACAGGTAAGGGGATATTTAGAGAGTGGGTCTATTATAAAAGTGAGTTCAGCTCTGTCTCTGATATATACCTCTCGTGCCATGTGATACCCTTATTGTCTCAGGATACTTCAGAGTCCTCAGCACCAAGAAGACCTTCACTGCGTCTGGACTCTTGACCTTGGACCTCTCAGCCTTCAGAACTGTAAATTTTATTCTTTACAAAATACGTAGTCTGAGGTATTCAATTATAGCTACAGAAATTGGACCAACACGCCCTCAATAGTAGGGCTGGGCTGGGAAAATCTGTCAAAAAGAATCATAGACTATATTGAGAATATTGTGAAGGAATTCTCACATGCCCCAGTTTTGGTCCCTTAGGATTGAATCACAGTTTTTCTAATGCTAGACTTTGTGGATTTTTTTTTATCAATTGATTCTAGGCTTACAACAGACTCTCCTGCCAGATGGACAATGCACAAGGCATTTGAAATATTTTCTTTCACAAAACAAATAAACAAAAATCAACCAGGGTTTTATCATCCTACCTACAATGAATGCAAAAAAGTCTGGTTAAACAGCTCAGATTTATGGTGGAGCTCCTGAGGCCTCTCCCAGTTAAATATTCTTTGCTTGTTTTGTGGATTCCAGGAAATCCACACCCTGATCAACTGGAACATTCAAGTAAGCATATTTTGTATATTTTACTTTAAGCTGATAATGTAAAAATGTGAAATAGCAAAATAGAAGCAAAGCAGTCAAATTCTGGGATGCTTTCGATTCAGCAGGGACTTAGAGCTAGTGTATTCTCAAATATATTTTCAGCATAGTTAATGGCAAAAGTACCTGATGGTCTGGCAGGTCTGTTGCATCACGGAACCTCAAGCAATGCTGTTTGAGGAACATAATGTGTTAAGGCACAATGTGCATATATTTTTGAAAGACTTTTAAACTTGAAAGGATTTATTAGATGAATAGGTTCCTTATACTTGTGTCTTTTGCCAGACTTTCAAAGAGAAGCTGTTGTTTGCTAAAATAAGGCTGTCTTACAAATGTATATAAATATCATCAACACAGCAGATCTAATTCACATTTAGAATGGACATTGATCACCAGCTGGGTACCATACTCCATGCTACAAAGTTATACATGTTTTTAAGTTGTTCAGAAGTAGTGGCGTGTATAGCTTTGCTCCTGTTCCTGTGCTGGTCTACCACAGAAAGTGAGAACAGCAGTCTGTTGTAGAAAGTGAGTTTTTGAGCAATGGTCACAATTCTTATTTTAATTTACTTTATTTTACTGAAAATACTAAATTTTACATCTCTTAAAGTACTCATTAAAAGAGTCAATCTTTCCCAGAAAATCATGTAGGAACAATTAAAACCTACCACAAGGAGCAATCAGAATTTTGGATATTATCATCCAATGAATACAAACCATATGTTTTCTGATTCTGGCTTAAGAATACACTGAAAATATGTCAAGAAATCTGAAACATTAGTAATAATCATGCAAAATGTAAGACCAATTTCTTACAATAGTTTTTAAACTTGCATAAAAATTTTAAATGCATTCTTATTTGTTTTTACCTCCTTTTTATTAAAATCTAAAGAAAGCCTAAGAAATTATTTTTAATTTTAGTTGGGTAAATTTTACATGTTTTGATGGAAAATTCATTGACTTAAAATTAAGGATCAGAGGCTAGTGCTGTGGTGCAATGGGTTAAGCCACAACCTGTAGCACCGGCAAGCCAAATGGGCACCGGATTGAGTCCTGGCTGCTCAGCCTCTGATCCAGCTCCCTGTTAATGCACCTGGGAAACTGGCAGAAAATGACCCAAGTCCTTGGGCCCTTGAAGCTACATGGGAGATCCAGGAGAAGCTCCTGGCTCCTGGCTTTGGCCTGGCATAGCCCCCCTAGTTGTCATTCATGGAGTATCCCTGCCTCTCCTTCTCTCGGTAACTGTAGCTTTCAAATAAAAAAATCTTTAAAAAAATGGATCAAATAAGTGTCTCAGTCTAATGTATATTTTATCATAATGTAAAAGCTTTTTTTTAGGAACCCAGCTGCTCCACTAATTATTTATCACTTTAAAAATGATCATTTTGTATTTTTTAATTTTTGTGTCATAGGCCACATCAAGATGGATGGGCTTTTGAGAATGACCAAGAAAATAGTCTCTGATCACTTGATTCTTATATTCATCAAAGGATGTTTGCTTTCAGAAGAATTATTATGTTTCCAGCTTGCTTGCCTTGGGGAATGTCAATTAAGTCCAAATTATTTGATGACAGAGATTTTGCCATTTTTAGAGACCGGGTAAGTGAACTAGAAATAACAAAAATCAAATGAGAAATGAAAAAATAAAGTTTGATATTTACCTGCAAATTGCATATCTTTCAATTAAGCATTAGTTTACCCTTGCCAAAACATCCTCATTTGCAGAGGCCTATTAAAAAATAAGCTGTTTTCATTTCCTGCTGGTACACAATTTAGTCTTTTTCTTAAAAAGTACATTGTATTCAGTGTTTTCTGAAGAGGTCTGTGTTATCTTTGGTATCCAGCACTTACAAGGAATCACTTTCAGTGTGTGTGGCCTAATCCTAACAGTCTATCGATTCATTGAATTTCCGGAATTTCAGAAAGAGACCAATTGATCCTTTATGCTGCCTGGCAGGGCAATTCTCAATTTTTGTCTGTTTCTTCTCAGCATCAGGCTTAAGGAGAGAAGGTTTTTCTCTACATCCTTTTGAAGGGTTTACTGAATTCTACATCACCAAGAACATGGTAAAGCTTTATTTTGTCTGTTATTTAAAGTGGAAAATGCTGTCCCTTAAGACACTGGCCCTCTGCCATTTGCCTCCAGAATACTTCATGGTTCACTGTCAGGACTGCTGCTTTTTCTGGAAGAACATATGGGCCATTTTGGAGACATTTTCAGCAGTGTTCAGATGCTGAGCATCTATCTGTTTACATTTGGCCTCCAATAATTTTTCTGGAATTTCATTGCTGTATTGTTTCTGAAAATTATATTGGAGCCTGACGACACCAAAGGAGAACTGTGATTTGGAAGTAGAAAGGACTAAATTAAACTGCTCTTGTGATGTTACTACATTTCTTGTTGAACCTTTTCCTATGTCTCCTTTTTTAAAAATAATTTTAAGTAGCCATTATAAAGACTTAAAAGGGGAAAAATCCTCTTGCACTGTATGATGTTGATAAATAAGCCCTGTAAATGAAATACAAGGTAGCACACACTTGAGAGTGGTAGTGTCATTAAAATTGCATCCTGCCAGTCTGGAAATACCTTACCTGAATTATTCTGTAAACATTGTTTTCACTGAAACACTTGTTCGGTCAGATTGTGTACATGTTGAGTCAAAGGAATCAAATAAATTCATTAAAACAAATAATTAAAATTAAAGTATGACTTCATTCTGAATGGTGGTGTTAATACCAACTCTAAGAGAAAATAGTTTCCCACTTTTGCACTATATTTGATGACAAAAGTTGGGCAGATTCCAGAAGAAAGAGACTGATTCCTTATAAGATCATTCTCCTAGATTGTCTCTGAGTTAGTCACTTAGTAACTCATTGATTTATGAAGACGTGGAGCTAGTTAGTTATCTCTTAAAGGAGAACTAATCTGTAAGCAATGCTACAGTGGTGTTAGAAGAAAACAAGATAATAGTAATAATCGTATTTTAAATTGGGAAGCCATTAGTGACTCCACTGTCAGAGACCTCAGCATGATGCATTTCTTTGCCCAAGCATAACTAGGGTCTTTCCAGATGAGAAGGATTTGTGGAATTGAGCGGAAGGACAGAAGTGGTGATCATCAGAGCAGCATAAAAAGGAAAAAAGACATATAAGGACTTTTTGTGTCATAAATCAGAGACAGACTTTAGAGAATGTACCCTATGAGGAAACTCAAGGGAAGTGTGACCATGTGCCTTTCAACTGTCATTGTTTGTTCTTCTCAGGTCATCTGGTTGTCATCGTGATTAAACAAAGGAAAGATTGGGAAGCATCTCAGTAGGCAACAAGCAGGAGAATCAGCAGCTCTGGACCCACCCAGGCCACACAGGGTGAAGAAGACACTTCCACGAACTCATTCACTCCCACACAGGACCAGACAGACAAGCAGAGGAGGAAACGACTTGCTCGCTCTCCTCTTCTGGAGAAAACAGCCAAGTTTTCTGAGACACTTGCAAAGGAGTTGTTTGGTTGATGACTGGTTAGTATATTTTGTTTTCCCATAAACTAAGCGTGATTCTATATGACCCGTATTTTACAGAATGGTGACTAGAAGTACATGTATAATTGTGTCCTCATTAAATCTTCTGATACATCCTGAGAAAGAGCTTGGGAGGAGAGCAATACTCTTCAACCTTTGGATTCAGTCCTCGTTGCTTTCAGCCATCTCATGCTTTCGTTTTTGTTTATGCAGAGACGATACAACTTGGAATTAGAATTATGGTACAGCACATGATAGTGTTTCTCAGTGCTTCCTAGATATCGAAATTTAAATGTTTCCATTCTGAAGACACACCTTTGGATTCTGTTTGAACGTGTATCATAAGTGACATGTCCCACATGAATCCAGAGGTTCTCAAATCCCAGTCTGTTGTGTTATAGAACTGAACCATTTTTAAATTCAATCACTCCAGAAACTCAAAAATCCATACAATGTACACACCTAGATGAATTCTCTCATCCAGAGCAAAATGATCCTAAAATGTGTATTTTGGGAGAGAATAAGGAGAAAGAAAAACACTCTACTATATTGAAGTCAGTATGGTATTCTGTTATTTTGTTTTTCAATATTTATTATTTTATTTATTTGAAAGAGAGAGAGAGAGTGAGACTTTCATTCACTCGGTCACTTCCCAATTGGCTGCGATAGCCAGGGTAGGACCAAGAGGAATCCAGGAGCCTGAAATTTCATATGAGTCCCCTACTTGGGTGGCAGAGGCCTAAACTCCTGGCTGTTTTCCTGCTGCATTCCTAAGGACATTAGCAGGAAGCCTGACCACAAGCAGAGCAGCTGAGACTCGAATTGGCACGCTGATATGGGTTAAGCTTCACATTCAAAAGTGGTGTTTATGATAATGTCATTGTGTTTGTCAGATCTCCTTCCATCAGTGAGCCTCATGCTTGTGTTGGTCTACACAACCGCTGGCTTGTAGGGGACATAAGGCATCAAAAACGACAGGGATATGGCTTTGGCCACTGAAGAGAGAGAATGTCACTGTGCCTTCTGTCATGGCCAGGGTGTATGCCCCTGTCCATACAGGGGCATCACAGGAAGAAAATAATATTCATGAATGGTTCATGTGACAATAGGTCAATAAACTTTTAAAAGGTCAGTGACTCGAATCTCTTTATTCTTAAAAAAAGTATAGATGAGGACTCTTATTTTTATCTCTAAGGACATTGGCCTTAGATCATAGACAGCCATTAACATCTCTTCTTCAACAGTTTATGATGAGTTATCTACGGCTTCATCTTCCCTTCATGCCAGAAAGGCACAAGGAATGTTCCTTGGTTCACTTGTGCCTTGTGAAAGGCAAGTCAAGTCGCTCCTACCCTGGGATCAGGATCTTTTCCTCCTGGGACAACCACAGCCTCTGTGGCACTAGTCCATTGGAGGAGCATGGCACATGGCACTTATTTTCTTATGCATTGTGGTGATATTATGATCTTAAGTTCATTGGCAGAGAATAACAACCATGTAGTTTGCTTGTTTTCAAACTTAGATATCAACACTTGTCTTAAAAAAAACTTTCCCACTTTTTTTCCTAAAGATTTATCTATTTATTTGAAAGGCAAATTTATGGGGGTTGAGGAGGAGAAAGAGAAAGAGAAACACGCACACACACACACACACACACACACGGGGTGGGGTGGGGAGGTCTTGATATCTTCTATACATTGGTTCACTCCCAAAACGGCCATAACAGCTGGGGCTGCACTAGGCAGAAGACAGGAGCCTAGGACTCTCTCTGGGTCTTCCTCGTGGTTGGCAGGGGCCCAAGCACTGAGGCCATCTTCTGCTGCTTTTCTAGGAGCATTAGCAGGGAGCTGGATTGAAAGTGGAGTAACTGAAACTAGAACTGATACCCGTAAGGGATGCCAACATTGCAGATGTGGCTTAAACTTCTGTGCCACAACAACAGCACCACTTTCCCAGTCTTGTGTTAGTGAACACTTTAATAAGGCCCCCACTGTACTTTTGATAGGAATGCTAATGACATGAAAACCAAGCTTCATGCAAACCCTGCAGTATAAGAGTTTTTGCCATATAAATGCTATATGATAAATTTTGGTTAGAATGAGGTATATGGTCCAAGTTCCCTCTTTATTTTTTAATGCAGTTATCATTGTCATGCTGTTATTACAATAAAATTTTTATCTTGTTTAATTGGTAAAATTTTTATTTGATTTAATTGGTGGCAATTTACAAAATTAGATTAGTCCTCAGTCTCCCATAAAGCACAATTTGTACACTGATAGTAGCTCAAATATTTCAAATGGTTAGCCCAGCTTCCTCTTTGACATGCTTAGAAGAGACCCTGGCTTTGACTTTTTACGCTTCCAAATACACTATGAATCATTCTGCCAAACTCCTGCCCTTCATGTGAATGATATATTTTATTTACACTCTTAGAAAAAAATCTATGCATGGCCATTATTAATCACTCACACCTTTAAGAATGATCTTAGCTTTTAGCTATTCATCAAGATCGGTATCCTTCCTGTTAGAAAGAGACACATCATAACTGATGTACAATCAAACTGTAGATGGGCCCAAAGACACAACTATTACCAGAATAGATGCCTCTTCATCTTAGGATCATATACATACAAGCTCGCTGTCCTCTCTCTCTCTCGCTCTCTCTCTTGCTCTCGCTCTCTCCCCTCTCTTGGGCTGCATCCATTCTAGCAACTTTCTTTAAAAAATATCAGACTGCTAAAACTATGTTAGTTTCAGGTATTGTATCATCACCACGATATTGAGAAGCGGAACATCATTTCCCAAAGCTGCTCCTGCCAATAAGACATTGGGAGCATTGGAATTCGCAAAGGTTCAAAAAATATTTGAGAACATGGCAAAATGAAGTAGAAAGTGCTTCAGAGTTAGGTTCTTATTATTACACAACTGTTGCCTGCAAGTATGTATAATCTTAGAAATATCACTAAAATAAACACATCAGGAGAGAGACATTTAACTATACAGGTAGCACTTTAAAATTATAAGATCAAGAAAAACATTGCAGTAAAACTTTAAATCTTTGTAGCTGTGAATCTAAGAAGGTGCTAAATACACTCTTTTCATCAGAATGTTTAACTCCTGGGCATTAAAGAATTACTCAATAGAAAAGAAAATAACCCATAGAGGAAGATGTAGCCAGCAGTAACGCCACTTAGGAGTTCTGATAGGCCCTAATAAGGTATAGTAGGGAGGCAAATCACACCATCCTAACTTCAAAACTCTATTTATTAGTTTTTTCTTATTATTTAATCTTTCATTTGGGCATTAAAATCTTCTAAAGAGAAAGGTTGAGATATTGAGCCTCTTACAGAAATCTTTCTAACGGACTTTATGGAAGGCATATGTGTAAAACACAGTATCTAATCCCAATTTAGACTTTAAAAGTAAACTCTAATGCAAAGAAAGGCAGCCTCAGGAAAGAAATTATGGTAGGTAATAGGCAGATATATGACTGTGTGTTCATATATCCCTTACCATTAAGTGTCTTTAACACAGAGTAGCACTCAGCTTCTTAACCTAAAAAGTGAATGCTCACACTTTGCCTGGGGTTGTGTGCAATACTGGTAAGAATAAAAACATGGCAAGAAAAGATTCATTTATTCAAGGAGCTCATTGCCTGGTTACTCTACGAGATTCATGTGAAGATAGTAACATCGAGTCACAGTATAGATGAGAGAACAGTTCTGGAGGAGCAAATGACACTTGATGAGAATTTGAAACACAGTGTAGAGAAGCCGTTCCACACTTTCAAAAATAGCTCCCTGGGAACCTACGTCATTCTGTGATCCTGCTTAAAAAGAGCACCCTACTTCTTTTTTGTTTTATTTTTTCACATCAAGCGAGCAGTCTCATTCAATGAGGCTGCTACTCTATCTAAGGCACAATAAACTCAGAGCAGCCACAGGCACTGTCTCCAGGATTCAGGAAAGCAAGGGCTAAGACAAAGGGATGCCCCTTTAAAGTCTGAGTCACTATGGCCTGTTACATCTCAGCCATCAAACCTGCTCAAGATGTGTCCAGATTAGTCAACAGGCAGATGATTGGAGATAAAACCTCTCATCTTGGGATAAATTTAATCCAGGCAGCATGTGCTCTTTGGTCATTTTATAAATATAGCCGTTCAGAACAGCATTCTCAGAGATCCAGCAGTGTGTATCCAGCATTGTAGCTAAAATATTCAAATAGAAATAAAAATAACTCCCCAGAAAGTTGCTGGCAGTCATGTTTCCGTCGGAGAATAATTACAGAAGTCAATTTAAAAGCTAGTGCAAGAGATGTTGAAATACCACCTCTCACTCCCACAGAAATGCTAATGACTTAGTTGTATTATACTCTTAAAGCCAAAATTTCAAGCCCTTCTTTTTCCTGGATAGATGGCGTCATAAATAGTGACCACAGCCAGACTCTGTGGAAGGAAACAAATATTCACTGGTTGCTGGGGGGAGTTCCTGCCCATGCCTCTAAGGTCAGCAGAATTTATCCCTGAAGGGTTAGTATTTCTAATCCTGTGATTTTCTAATCTTATTGCTATAATGTTTAGGTGAGTTGAATATATCCCATTCTTTATCTCTGTGAAATCTCATGTATTTCCTGCAAAAGTCACTCCTGGTTGTTCCTACAACTTTGCTTCTTCAGTTCTTAAAAATACACAAAATTTAGATCTGTTTGTAGTAGCATGCGACGCTGTGTCCTCTACGGTGCCTCACGACAAAGCCAATGACACAGTGACTGCACATCCAGACCATGATTTCTTGCTTTCTATTAACCCAACTTATTATTGCTTCAAAAACCATGGTTTCCATTGACTACAGATTCAGCACACACATAGTCACACTAATGCATGTGTTTATATGTGTGCGAAATAGCTGCACAATGAGTTATTGAGTTGTACATGGAAAAAAAATGCTAGGCAGCTGCAAATTACAAGGATATAATGCCATCAAGGGGTTTAATAGTGACATCATAAATCACCAGAGCAAGGTATAAATGGACTGTACTTCCCCACAACTGTAAGTTGCCATTGAGGCTATGATTTTCAAAGTCGTCTGCTCTCCCAAACCCCATTCCCTTATCCATGGATAATTTGTGTTATTTTTTCCATTTTCCCCACCTCTCTTTACTTTTCCTGACCAACTTCAAATCTTCCTTATAAACCCAGACAGAATCTGGTTTCCCCTTGTGCTATTAGAGCAGCTATATTTAAATGTAACACCTGATTGTCCCAAGTTGAAGTCTAACAACTCTAAAAATCTTGGCATTCTGGGCTAGGTGTCAAACTCATGCAATATGACAGACAGGTGACAACACACCCAAGAATTAAGAGATTTTTTTTTCTTCTTGGAGAGCAGAGTGCACCATGCTCCTAGCCCCTTTTCCTCTGAGACTAAGAAATCTAATTACATACAATATCCCTATATGACTGCAAATACAGAAATGATTTTACAGTTTTGCTTCTTATTCACATCTGAGGTTCAGAGAATCCAAGTAATATTCTAATTTATTTCTTATGTCCTAAATGATTCTCTTTTCTCTTTAAAGCTGTCTTACAGAGTAATATATTAACATAAAATAATAACTGGCCCAAACTTTTGTCCAAATTTAAATATGTCCTAGCAAAGCCAGCCCCATTCTAATCGCTTTTATGTGTCACTTTAAGGCTAACCTCCTGGCAGCTTTGCTTTGGGTCTTAATTAGCCACTTAACTGCAAATTGGTTGGCACCCTAGTCCTTTCATTAGTTATTACCCAAATAGCATCACCGACTTAGGATAAAGAAAAGAAAGATCCCACATGTAGCAGATCTTTCCATCATTATTGCGCTTTAATGCAAAGGGGGGAGGGTGTTCCTGACTCTAATTAAGGCTGCGTTTCTAATAGGCAATTGGCAGAGTATTTAACTCACTCTCAGTGAGGTGTCTTAAAGGAAAGACAATCACTATAATGTGTGTACAGAGCTAAAGAATTTACAAAACATTTTCACCTACTTTATTGCTTTTACACTGTGTCTGTTTTAGCCACGTATTAATCAATGTGTTTTACTGGTTGCCATGATTTAAGATGTAAATTTCATTTTAGTCCTTTTTCCACTTGCCTGCCTATCCTCTAAGCCACTTCTTTAAATTAACTAAGCCCATCTCCAGTATCCAAAAGAGAGTTAACATCTGAATATTTTGTCACACTTCCAGAAAATGGGCAGACTGATAAATACACCCCGTGGAGAGGTACTCATTGGCAAAACAATCCTAAGAGGTTACTGAGAAGAGAAGTCACCACCTTCAAAGACGACTTGAATCACTTATGAAATAGAATGAAAGAATGCAGAAAGAGCCAGCGAGCTTGGCTCTGTGAACACAGAAATAAACATTTAAGGGAGAACAAGAATGTAGATACAGATCGGATCCAAAAATTTGACAAAGGATGATGAGAATTAGAAGGAAATGTAAGTAGAAAAGACTTAATTTGTCAAGTGTTTTAGCAGAGTATCCGCAGTTGGTACTTTCACACAATATGATATGACACGCTTTTCTTTATGGTAGAAAAGAGTGCATCTTCAGTAGTCAACACTGTGTGTATTTGTGTATGTGAGTTTAACCTGTCCTTTTACTTTGGTTCCCTTAATTTACCCTCTAACAACTTTTCCTTTTATACCCCTTTCTACTCTGTAATTTTGAGTGTCTAGGAATTATATTTGGTTATGTAAACTCGGGCTTTTCTCTCCTTCTGAGATAGTGTAGTTGAGACTTTGCACATCCTAAATTGTCTCTGTGCATCATAGCTCCTGGAACTGAGAGTCAAATCCACAGGCCAACCAAGAGTAGAAATTCTTCAGACTTTGAAAACTTGGAAATGGTGAATTATGCTTATGAGATTCATTTCTAGACTGTACCCGAGCTTATAAAATATTCGTATTTACAGTGTCTCAGAACAACAAACACAGCCTGCAGGCAGCTGCCTCATCAGAGACTGGGCCACAGTGATCTCAGACATTTGTCTATTTATTGTGGATTGGATTTCTTGGCAAATGATTCAATAAGAAAGACAAGCACAGCAGCCCTGCACTAGGCTTGGTGTTGCCCAATACTATGTTTCATGTTGTGATGAAATTTGCCCCTTACGGTCATCCCTGAACACTTAATACTTCTACTTGGTAAGCCTGTGGTCTTTAAGTGGAAGTGTGAAAAATAGTAATGTGGAACCCACAGCAAATGAAGTCAAGACTTTGATTAAATGCAAAATAAGAGGTGTTTTGAAGAAAACACAGAGATTTTTTTTTTCTTTTTTGGCCAATATGGGCTTTCTCCGATTAAATCCCCAAAGGAACAGATGTATGTTTATAGGAAAAAATTTGAAAGAAAAATCATTAGGAATTATTTTGCTTTGGCTACTTAACACAAAATTGTTTCAGTGAAATATGAGTTTTTAACACTGGCAACACTAGAGTGTTTTTATTCGCCCATATGAAGAACACCTGTTGTAAGTAGATTGTGAATTTGAATTTTCACAGTGAGTTCTTGTCCCTACATGAAAATAGAATAATTTGAAAAGGAGCATGATGATAATGCAGTTGCAGTGAATGAACCTGCTACTAAAGGGTCTCATTTTGTCTACATCACACAAACAAATCAAGCACTTTGCCTTGGGTCTTTCACATAGTAGGTATTGAATAAAATGTTGGAGCAACCAAAATATGTGAAGAAAACTAAGTGTACTAAGGGAGTCTTTCTGGCTAATGCTGCATGGTCCCATCTTTGCCATCCAATATTTTATCTCCTTCAAAAGGAAAAATATTTTATTTTTGCTTAACTACCAGAATAATTCCACAGTGCAGCTGCTTGCCTACAAACCACTTTGGATAAAGGAGTGCCACCTGAAATTAGTGTGTGGCCAACATCGTAAAACAAAACAAATAAGAATGTTGGGAGTGTCTCAACTGTTCTTTAGGACTCCCATATGCTAGGCAGTACTCCATCTCTGACCCTCCAGATTGAGTTTATCCTGGCCACAAAATACATTCCAGAGTTTTCCTAATTTCCTCACTGGCAGGCTCATCTGGAGGAGCAGCCACAACAGTGAGTCCAGGTCATGGTTCAGGACCACAGTGCCTGGAGTCTCTTGAGAGTTGTAATTTTTATATCAGAATGGAAGTTATTCAGGGTGGGATCCTCCCCCAACTCCCAGGGGATTGAGACCTAGATGGGTGGAAGTAGAGGAAACTGTTTGATAGGATTCAAAAAAAGCATTGACATTTTCATGAGGGAAATTCCATCATAACAGGAGGTCACAACATTCTTGTTTTAAACAATTTCTATTTATTTTATTCTCTAAATTCGAAACCTGCCTCCTATGAGCAGCCCTTAAAAAGCAAAGCAAAATAAGTGGCTGGCACTGAGAGGTGTGGCAGAAAGAGAAAAGTAAGTGTCAAAGTATGTCAAGTTCACAGAATAGAAAAATGGGTAAATCTCACCTCTAATTGTGTTTAATTTGTTTTTTGACACCATATTTTGAATGGTATTGAAAATGCAATGAATAATATAATATTAATTAAATAAGCCTTCTGTGTGCTCTTCTGCATAATTTGTAAGACTGGGTTTATAGAAATGATATGTATAAATTGACTAGCAAGTAGAATGACTATTTCCAAAGTAATGAAAATTGGAAGAATGTTATGACTTTGTGATTCTATTTTTATCACAGATGAACTAGCAGATTTCCTATAAATGACTCATTCATGATTAACAGAGAAAACAGAACTTGGTTTGGTTCTGTTAAGAGTAGTGATATATGGGTTTTTATTGTATTACGACTGTGTTTCACAAGATCAGACAAGCAGGCTTATCCGCTACTGTATTTCTAGAACCTAGAAGAGTCTCTGACAGATATTAAGCATTAAATTACTTGCTGAATAAATACATTTAAGTCAATTTCCTTGACCAAAGGAACAAATTACAATTCTAAACCAAACTTAAATGAATCACAAAAACAAGAACCCCAAGGTAGATCTGGATCACAGATAGTTGAATGTCTTAGCAAATTCCCCAGTGATTTGGGAATAATCTAATTTTAGTAACTACCACTACATACAACTTGGTAACCTGCACAGTTGGCTCTGAATGTTTACATGCCCGGTATCTGCCAGTAAAATCATTAAAATGTGTACTGAACTTGTACAGTTTTTCTTGTCATTATTCCTTAAACGATGCAGTAGAGCAACTCTTTACATTGTGTTAAGTATTTCAGTTAATGTAAAGATGACTTAAAGAAGGGGTGGGGAATGTCTGACTCATAGGCTGGATAAGGTCCTTGAAATCCTTTGATCTGGCCCTTCCAGATCTGGCCCATGGGACTCAAAATTCAATAAATCTATAGCAGGATAATTTTAAGTTCAAAGTGTTGCAAGGCCCACAAATGATAGTGTAAATATAAAATGGCTTTTGGCAGAATGAAGATCCCCCCATCCTGATTAAAGTATACATGAAGATGTGCATAGGTTATACAGAAATACTTGCATTACTCTGTTTTATTTAAGGGACTTGAGTAGCTGCAGATTGTGTTACCCAAAGGCATAAACCTTGGACACCCAATTCCACATGGAAAACTAGGGATGACTGTATTAGAAACCAGAGACGAGTCCACAGGCATGGAGCTCAATTTAAGAAAAGGAGAATTTGAATGCCTTTAAAAGAGACATATTCAATATCACTGACTAAAATTTCTATGAGCACTAGCTCTGTCTCACCCATTTGATTGCCTGTCTGTTCATTGGAGACCTTTGGAATTCTGAATCCCTTGTAGTGTGAATTTTTAGGACTTTGTGAATTGGCATTTGCCTCTCTCTTCATCCTCTTACCATCTCTCTGAACTTTACCCGGATTATTTGTAATTGCTGCAATAGCCCATGAGGTCTCTTATCTTTATACAACCCCTCATACTAACATCAATACTTCTCTCACCTTCTCTTGGCTAAATCCCCTCGTAATCTCTGGTGAGGACCAATTGCTCATTTCTGAAGGAAGAAGCTCTATGTAAACCCACCTACTGACAAGTTACTGACTGCTTCAAGGAATGGTGCTCCACCAACGGCTCAGATTTGGCCTCTACTACTGGTAGAGATTAAGAACTGACAGTAACTGAATTGGCTTGAATGGAAAGGAGGCCATGCAGAGTCTCCAACCTTTCTATCGTAGCTACTCTGTGCATTATCCCATTGCCCAAGCTCACTTGGACACTGGAGTAGTTAAGGAAACAAACTGGCCAATAACTCCTGAAATGAGAGAGCCTACTCTGCACTCAATGAGGTAGACACTTGCTGGTGAGGATTAACAGGACACACAAAAGATGTATAAGCTTTACATCTACCTCAAAGTGCATCTGTGTCTGTCTCTACTCATGACTCCCTGGTTTCCAAATGTATTCCTCTGCCCTATGAGCAAATCACTTTCCAGCATCCATGAGTGCATGTGTAATCATATCTCAGATCACTTCTCCCTCCTTATTAAATAAATGATCAAGATTAGCACTCTTACCTCTGCCTGCTGGTCAGACTTCCCTTAGCACTGTTTTAGACAAATTCTAAGAGGAACTACAATGAATGAATTGGTCCATTTTAGCTTCCACCAACAAATGAATACTCCAACTCTTTTCTTCTTCACTACTTTTGTTTTTTAAAGAGATAGTGGCAAACTTTATTTTACATTGTGTTCTATCATGTCAATCACATTTGAGTCCAGGAAGTTTCTATTTATATACAGAATCCAGAAGACTCTTGGAACAACTCGCTTTTGCCCACCCCCAGAAAAGACAAAACAGTGAATACAATAGTTGGGGAGCTTAATGTATGCCTAGCTTCACTCTGGGATGCTGGAGTCAACCTTATCCAGAGGCTGCCAGTGACAGTTCATGAGGAAATGTAGAGTTCTTCACTTTCTGCCATATATTGTTTGTTTAATTCTTCAACACTTACATGAAGAGTGGGGTCTTCAGGAGCCAATACTGAATCTTCTAGTGGGTCTTCATCTTGGTTTTCTTTTTTTTTTTTTTTTCTTTTTATTTTTTTATTTTTTTTATTTTTTGACAGGCAGAGTGGACAGTGAGAGAGAGAGACAGAGAGAAAGGTCTTCCTTTTGCCGTTGGTTCACCCTCCAATGGCCGCCGCGGCTGGCGCGCTGCGGCCGGCGCACCGCGCTGATCCGATGGCAGGAGCCAGGAGCCAGGTGCTTTTCCTGGTCTCCCATGGGGTGCAGGGCCCAAGCACCTGGGCCATCCTCCACTGCACTCCCTGGCCACAGCAGAGGGCTGGCCTGGAAGAGGGGCAACCGGGACAGAATCCGGCGCCCCGACCGGGACTAGAACCCGGTGTGCCGGCGCCGCTAGGCGGAGGATTAGCCTAGTGAGCCGCGGCGCCGGCCTTCATCTTGGTTTTCAATCACAGCTGTGGTTTCCTTGGGCACAACCAAAGCTCCAGCTGCAGATTCTGGGTGTCATGGGCACAAATGAGGCTGCATTCATTTTTGCCCACTGCAACCTCCATGCCCTCGACTGCCCACTAGACCATAGTGAATTGAGAGAGAAATAACAAAGCAACAACAGAGAGCACATACAGGAAGATAGTCAGAACCCATTCAGAGCTGGTCAGGTAATGGCCTTAGGACAAGAAACAGAGAGGCAGAGAGGAACAGAGTGATACCCCTGAGGTGCCTGGTGCATATCCTCAACACTTCCACAGTGACTGACTAGTGGGGAGCACTGAAATATTTAAGGCTGTGTCATCAGAAGCATGATACCATCACCAGGGATGGAGAATGTCAACTATCCTGAGACACCAAAGGAAGTGAACCTACAGAAACCTTTACATGGAAGGAGATGAAACTCAACTGATTGTAGTAGATTGGAAGAGAATGTCGATGGATGGTTTTTAGGCAAAAGCAGACTCAGGAGGTATAGTGAAAGTGAGCAGGTCTGCCTGAGAATATAAGGAGGGATAATGGGGAAGAGAGCATAATAGGAAAAGGATGAGGGCGGAGAATTCTGACAGGTTTTGAAGGACAGTGTAAATATACATCTACATGGTTGGGAATCCCCTGGAAGACCCAAGGAGTGAAGAGACCAGTGACACTTCTAAGGCTGCTTGTCTGCAGAGGACTAATTTGCAGCATTTTGATGGATTGTAAGTGTGAGCTGTTCCAGTAAGAACTGTGAACTTCAAACCTAGTGCTAAGTGTTTTAGTTTTGTCTTTGGCACCTTGAGCATTTTCTTAATTGCACATGGCAGTGATGGAATAAAAGATCTCCAGGTTTGCTTTAGGTTCAACTACTACACAGCTGCGGTAGCCAGTTAGAACTATATCTACATCAGGTATCCTCAAAGTTTAACAAAAGACAATTTCACTTGTGTGGGTTTCTGGACAGTGTTATAAAAAACATAAGATAAAATCCTTAAATGCGCAACATATTACATAGCTAAATTATTAGCAAAATATGCTGGATAGCATGAACTTGGTGATATCTTCATACGCATGCATCTGACAGATAAATTCATGTGAATAGAATCTATTCACTTCTTAAAATATTAATCTAAGAATATTAAGTTGCAATTTTCTGATATTTCTTTTACAAATAAGTTGTAGTATGTGAAGTTGAAGGAAATTCTGAAAGATTGGCTGAATGATGAAAAGCAAAAACCCAAACCAAATCTAAACCACAGAGTCCTCAGGTGGTTGAAGATTTAGATATTGAAGAGAGAAAGAATGCACAAGAGTCATAGTTTAGACTTGAAAAAGTTGGAGTGACAAGACCAAATCACCATTCCACACAGAGTTTATATTATTGACATGACAGAAAAAAATTAGGTAACTTTTAAAAAATTAATTAATTAATTAGAAGGAGCAGGAGAAGAGATTGAGAATGTTTCCTTTCACTGATTCGCTATCCAAATGCCTGCAATGGCCTGGCCTGGGCTGGGGCCAAAGCCAGGAGACAAGAATTCGATCCTATCACCTGTGTGTCTGGTGGGAACCCAGTTATATGAACCATCACTGCTACCTTGAGGGTCTGCATTGGAAGGAAACTGGAGTCAGGAGCAGGAGCAGACTATTAAGTTCAGATACTCAGAGATGAGCCATGTGTATCTTAACCAGAGTCTTAACTGCCAGATCAAACACCCACTGCACAGGCAGGTTTTAACTCAGTATTTTCATGTACAACTGAAAAAGACCACAATGTAAATGAAACTTCCATTAGATAGGGGCAGGAGGCACTAGAAATATTCTATTATGGGATTCCTAATTGTGAATAGAACTGGTCTTTATCTTGTGTCCTATAGAATGATTAGCTATCCTTTATCCAACACATTTTCTCTTCTTTGTATTTTTGATGTAGTACTGTGTGAATAAAATGATACTTAAGGGTGAATTCAGCTTAAAGATTATTAAATCAGAGAAGAGTTCAAACATCATTTTTTTCAAAAGAGCTATCAATGATGGGGTGGCGGATGACTTCAGTATGTAAATATTTTGGCTTTCATAGAGACTAAATGAATTCTAGCATAAACTACTCTACTTCCAGAATCTTCTTAATAAAAATACAGACACATTGGTTTTTTGGGGGCCATTTTCCTTATAAAAACATGCTTCTTTTTAGCTCAATGTAATGACACCGATATGCATTCTCCATGACCAAGGCTAAGGGGAAAGACGCAGATGTATCAGAGTACTATTATATTGTAGTTTCATCCACTTAGATTAAATTCCGTGCTTCTGTTATACACAGGGAAAGCTGCAAAGCAAGCAGAAATAGGACTTCTATTAGACTTGTAAAATCTACTGAAATAAAACAGAATAGATTATCTATCAATTATCATTTGGACAAAGCAATGTGCCAATTATTCAACCATTCATATTTCCATATACAATTGAACACCCTAGATACTTACCTCTGCATATGTTATCCTATGTAAAAATCTTTAAAAGTGATCTATAGTTCTTATATTTTCTTCCTGTAAGTATGGCGCATTGTAAATTGTCATGAAGAATCTTGTTACAATGTTTAGTTCTTTAATCTCATGTCAAACTGAAGGTTAGTTTGACCCATATTAAATAAGACTAGAATAATAAAAAGAAGACATTGGTGATAAACAGTATTTAATTCCATTTTGGAGAAAACAATCAACTCTGTTTCTGTAGGATAAAGCTGAAAATGGCAAAAGCTCACACAAATATACAGTGCTGTATCATTCTCGGGTTAATAAAAACAATTTATATGCAGGGTAGAGAACAAGAGGAAAGTTATAGAAAACATTTCTCACCCAAGGACAGTGTACCATATGTGCTAAGACTTATGGGAGCAATCAGATGTGACCAAGTCTCTGTGGCGGGCCTTATTAAGTTAGACTGTGACCCCCCCACCTTCAACTTATTAAGCTGTCGGGAACTTCAGTGATTAAAACCAAGGAAAGGTCAGATACAAACCTTCAGAATGTCCTTGTACTGGTATTTTCTTATAGGCATTAGACCCTCATGGAGATACTTCTCTTAATCCACAGACATTTAAAAATCATATATTTGAGCTGGATTTACCTTGACTTTGAAGGTCGTTTTTGTAGATGATGCCTCCTCAGTGTTTCTCATTCCAGTTTCAAGACTTTACCAGCGTCTAAAGAAGGACCTTTTCAAGGTAGTTTTGCATATCATGAGAACTGAGATCAGGGGAGCAGATTCGCAAGCATCTGAACATCTGAGGAGATGTGAAAGTAGAGCAGCAGAGATGCTAGGAAAAAAAATCTTTCACACTCTTACAAACAATATACGTAAAAGATATATTTACTTTTGCACTTGTTAAAGACTTCATGATGTATCAAATCATACCCTTGGCTTTAAGTATTGTGTGGAGTTTGGGTAACTTTTTCCTCTCCTGGGCTCTTCCTTTTCTTCTCCAAATTTATCTACAAGGATACTCAAAAGGTCCATGGAAAAACGCATATCATGGAAAAACTACACATGGATTCCAAAAACATGTTTGCACTAAAATAAACTTACCTTCTCATTGCATTTCCATAAACTTTATGAAGTCCTTTGTATCTCTATATTATGATAAATTGATACACCAAAATATGAATGTGCACATGTGAACATGGGTAGACGGGGGTGTCATACATTTGTAAATAGAGTCTATGCATGTATCTATATCTTTCCTGTTGTTTTGACATTGAGGTGGAAGTTTCAATTCAATGAACAAGATAAGGCTTAACCTCCAGAAGCAAGTTGCTGCACTCCCTCGAAAGCTGTGCTAAAAGATTGTAGAACTGGATCACAAAGCTCTAACCCATGGTTCCCCTGTAAGTTACAAAACAGTTGCTGAAAGCACCATGGACTCCTACAATTGTTCTCCTTTTCTTTGTAGCATTTCCTCTACTTCCTGTCAAATCTCCTGTGGCTACAGGAGAAGTTTCTCAATTTGAAGAGTTTTAAATTTGAGAAACTTAGGACCTGGCCCTTGCCCTTTGTTGGAGGAGGTGAACAACAAGTGCACACAGAGACAAGAGCCAAGGGGAGCCCTGAGGAATGGAAACTCCCTGTCTTCTTGAGAGGGAATCCATCACTTTATAGAACATCCTGAAAGGCAAAGAGATAATACGGAGGCTGAACTATGACTAAAGAGGTGCTGGGGGGAGAAGCCTATGACAGCCAACTGGAGGATGATTCTCAAATCCATAAAGCGTCTCACAAGAGAGAGGGCCAGCGATTGTGTCATACTTACTGGGTATTTCAGCAATTAAGTGGACAGGAGAGAAGCAAATTTTCTTAGGAATTTGGAGTTAGATAGTATCTGATAAGCTGTATTTTCATTACTTAAGCATAATATGAAAATCTTTGGGGTATATTAGTTTCATTGAGGCATTTTTGTATATTAGTCATAGCTATGTAAGTAGAAAACAATCTTTGTGAAGAAAAAATTGTAACAGGTATTAATAATTGTCCAGAAACTATGACTTTTTAGGCTCTTGTTTCTAAAACTTAAACCTGGGAAAACCCAAATTTAGACAATAATGTACACAACAATGGTGTTTCTACTCATAAAACACAGAAATCAACTTTATGCAACAAAAGAGGGATTAAATGTTATGGAATATCAGTGTATTGGAGAGACTACATAACAATTTAGAAGACTGCTATTGGAGATCATTATATAAACAAATGATCATGTATAGTTTTAAGTGAAAAAGAGATAAAAATTTATATAGTAACTATAATATCAATTAAAATATTTCCAGCCAAATGAAATACATATGTTCAGGAAAAATACTACAACATTAAAATATTAACAAGGATTATAATTGGTCATTGAGGTATGTAAGGGTGATTTTATTGTTTTTCTTATAACCTTATAAAATTTCCAAATTCTGTTATATTATTATTGTATCGCTCTCATAATTGAAAGACACAAACTATAACTTGATTTGTTTTAGTGAGGCAATAAGCAGCGTTATTTTTCCTGTTTCTTACTTATGCTGATAATCCTAACAGAACATGTCTAAAATTACAAATTTCCACAAGATTTATTCCACAAATTCCAAAACTTTGCAAGTAACCATACAATTTCAGATGAGAAAATTCATAGAAAAAGTTATATATTTGCTGTAGTTTCATCAAAAGTAGTTTTGAATACTTTTTTAATCTTTTCAATTAAAAAGAATATTTTACTGATACATTGTACATAATCTTACATATTAAGTTTTAAATTTTAAGATACTTGATTATGTTCCAGACATTCTTCACATTCCCTTTCTTACAAATCTTAAATTCCTGTCCTTCTAATAGGCCTAACATGAAGACTTATTCATGGTTTTGGAATGCAAACAAAACATGGTTTTGGAATGACCATGAAAATACAGTTTTTTAATGCATGGGAAAATTATAGATGACATTCTCTTCTATGGAGTCATGAACCTCCTATCACTGTTTAGATTTCCACAAATTTTTTCTTTTGTTTCTTTTTTTTAAAAGGATTTATTTATTTATTTGAAAGTTTGAATTATAGAGAGAAAGACAGACAGACAGAGACAAAGAAATCTTCCATCTGCTGGTTCACTCCCCAGATGGCTGTAACGGCTAGAACTGGGCCAGGTCGAAGCCAGGAGCTAGGAGTTTCTTCTGGATCCCCTGCATGGGTAGCAGGGCCCCAAGCACTTGGGCCATCTTCCGTTCCTTTTTCCAGGTCATTTAAGCAGAGAGCTGGATTGAAAGTTCAGCAATGGGGACACAAACTGAAGCTCATATGGGATGCCAGCATTGCAGGTAGCAGTTTTACCCTCTATGCCACAATGCTAGATTTCCTTTTTCTTTCTTGATCAACATTTTGCCTGTGCTGTTTTAGCTCCCCACTTTTGACTTGCATGGAAATTGTCACCATGTGGCTTTCTGTGTAGCAACTATGGATACCACTTGGAAGGGTGAGGAATTGGCTGTCTGTGGATTGAACCTTGACCAGCTGGAAAGTGGAATGAGGAGTCAGGCACATGAATTCGTTTTTCTTTCTCATTTCCATGCACTCCTCCAAGGCTTATATTTTTCTGGCAAAGCTTACAGAGGATTCTAAGGGCTGAGAAATGCTAGAACTGGGTGACCCGGGCTCATGGCTGAGCAGGAACCAGCTCAGCAGCACATAACAGCACACCTTTCCACTTTTTGCTCCTGTTTCGCTCTCACCTTCAACACCAGGGTTAGCACCTCAATACTTGCTTTACATTTTGCTTTGTTAAGAAGCAGTTTAAGGTGCTTTCCACAGGAGCTTATATATCTTAGTGTAAATAGGCTTAGTATGGTTTTTTACTCACATTTTTGAGAAAATGTTTTACTGATGAACTTGCTCTTGCTATTGTTTTGGAAGGTAAACTTCCAAAGGAAGAGTAAATGGATTAATAGAATAGGTGTTTATTCCTTTAGATACTTAACATTGTGGATGAAAGGATTACTGTGTCAAAGCCAATTCTAAGGCTGTAGTAGTAATCACAGAACTATGTCAGGAAAACAGAGGTAGAGTTAGCTCCATCTGACCCAGTGAAACATGACTGCCTTCAAGTTCATTATTTGTAAGATTGTATAGCACAGTCAAAATTGCACCAAAATCGGGGTTTCTTTTTTTAATATTTATTTGAAAGGCAGAGTTACTGAGAGAGAAAAAGAGAGACAGAGAGAGAGATTTTTCCATCTGCTGGTTCATTCCCCAAATGGCCACTATGGCTGGAGTTGGTTTGATCTGAAGCCAGGAGCCAGGAGCTTCTTCCTCGTCTCCCACGTGGGTGCAGGGGCCCAAGCACCTGGGCCATCTTTGACTGCTTTCCCCAGCACATTAGCAGGGAGTTGGCATTAAAGTGGAGCAGACAGGATTTGAATCAGTGCCCTTACAGGCAGCATCTTTACCCACTATGCAGGAAAGCCAGCCCCCAAATTGTGGTTTCTAACTCAGTGGATGCTTTTATAGTATCTAAACACAGTGAATAGCCCAAACTCTGTATGATTAGATGTGAGTTAATCAGGATTTAGCTACGCTGGCTTGTTCCATGTCTGCAAATACTGACATTCACTCCAGCAGCTACCATGGATAGACCATGGTGACTCAAGTGTGGATGCGTAGAGTGAAGAGAATGTGCTAATAACTTTATCAGCAAAACTGAATTCAATAATGAATTTGACAAAGAAGTTTGGAAGTCTATAATTTGGTGAATGGAAGTGCTTATGAAGTGTTAAACCTGAAAAGATACATAAACCTTGCTGTTGATGTAAATGGGGCTTATCCAGTTGAATCTCCATTGAAACAATTTCCAGGATCATCCAGGATGAGCAACAATGAAAGGTGTGTGTAACTGAGAATAAATTCATCTGAACATTCTTGTGTTCAGAGTGCTCCAGGCTTATCTTTTGTTACCAAAAAAAGCCTGATATTAGACATTTTGACATTCAGAAAGATCCAAAACAATTATGATACCTGGGTTTTATGCTGAAGAAATGTTAAGGATTCTTACGTGACTATGTGGACATTTCAATACTATGTGTGTTTATGGGTCAATTCGTTATTTCTTCCTAAAGCCAAAAAGTTGTCCCCACAATAGGAAAACCCACAATAAAATGTTTCTATTTTAACCAATGAAAAAGTTAAATTAACTATCATATGTGCCCTCCAAAAGGGGACATACAGTAAAAAGACTTAAAAATCAAACACTCAATTTAAAACTAGATAGAATATGAATGAGAGTTAATATCCTCCAATGAAGCAATTATAATATATATGCAGGTCAAAAATCTCTTTACATTATGTGTCTGGAGTCCTAATAGCTAAGTTCTAGGTTATCTTTGTAAATAAACTGGCATCTGAAAATCTCTTTTACTGACTTTTAAAATCATAAAAGTAATGTAATGTTCAGTGTGGATCATATAAAGTACAAAGAAAAACAAGTGAGCCAGCGCCGCGGCTCAATAGGCTAATCCTCTGCCTTGCGGCGCCGGCACACAGGGTTCCAGTCCCGGTCGGGGCGCCGGATTCTGTCCCAGTTGCCCCTCTTCCAGGCCAGCCCTCTGCTATGGCCCGGGAGTGCAGAGGAGGATGGCCCAAGTCCTTGGGCCCTGCACCCGCATGGGAGACCAGGAGAAGCCACCTGGCTCCTGGCTTCGGGTCAGCGCGATGCGCCAGCCACAGTGCGGCCATTGGAGCGTGAACCAACAGCAAAAGGAAGAACATTCTCTCTGTCTCTCTCTCTCATTGTCCACTCTGTCTGTCAAAAATAAAAAAAAAAAAAAGAAAAGAAAAGAAAAACAAGTGAAGCAAAATTTATTAAGAGGAAGATAGTATGGGACACAGTGAGAGTCATTGTTAATTTTGGTGTGCTTCTTTTCCAATATTTGTATATGCAAATACACAGATTCATATATCCATATTAAGGTAATATGACAAGGCAGTATTATGTTTTGAGTTTTGGTTTTCTCATCAATTTTCATAGTCCTTGAAAACACTTTAGAATTTTTTTTTTAATTTGAAAGTTTGAGAAAGAAAGAGAGAGAAAGAGAGAGAGAGAGAGAGAGAGAGAGACAACTCTCATCCTTGCTTATTACATGCTTGCAATGACTAGAGCTGGGCCAGGTTCAAACTTGGGAGCTGGAAACCCAATTTGGGTCTTCCTGTGGGTGGCTGGAATCTAATTACTTCAACAATCACTACTGCTCTCCAAGAGCCACATTACCAGGAAGCTGGAGTCAGAATTGAGACCCAGGAGTTGAATTCAGATACTCTGATATGGAATATTAGCATTTTAACCAGAATCTTAACCACTAGGACAAAATTCTGCCCTGAAAAAAATTTTTAATTGCTTCGTACTGTTTATTCCTGTGAACATAGTGAATTTTATTTGCTCACCAGCCCATTGTTTGATATTGAGGTGTATAATCCATGTTTCTATTAGAGAAAACCCTGTACTGAGTACCATGAACATTTGTGTGTGTGTGTGTGTGTGTGTATCTCCTACTACTCTTTCCTAACAAGTAGAATTTCTGGGTCAAGGGACTTATGCAGTTTATTTTGATACGTATTTACCAACTGATTCACAAAACCATATTCATGTATTTTCCATTTATATTTTGACTACTCAGGGAAATTTGACTGTTTTTCTTTTATTAGCAATTTATATTTGTTATTTTGAGTTTTAATATCTTTATTTTTATGTTGCAAGTATTTATATTATACATTAGAGTTTAAGAATTCTTTACATGTTAGGCATTCTTACACTGGGTGTGCCATACCAAAGTAAACATGAGAGACAAGGTACCTGCTTTGTTTTTTTAAAGATTTATTTTTATTTATTTGAAATGCAGAGTTACAGAGAGAGAGGGAGAGACAGAGAGAAAAAGGGTTCTTCTTTCCACTGGTTCACTCCCCAGAAGTGGCCAGGGATAGGCCAGGCTGAAGCCAGGGACCAGGCACTTTGTCTGGGTCTCCTACAGGTGTGACAGGGACCCAAATTCCGATACCATATGTGGCATCCCAGATGGGACTTCTGGGGAACTTTAAGGAGCCACATTTTGTATATATTTTAGGGGGCCAAATTCCGATATCACTTTTTTTTTTTTTTTTTGAGGTTTGAAAGTATTTATTAGAATCAAGGATCTCCAGCCAGAGTGGCGTGGAGGGGGGATTCCAAGAGAGGATAAACCCAAAGGAGACTGACAGCAGTCAGTATTAAGTACAATTAATTTTGAGGGGAAAAAAAATGATGATTAGATTGACATTAAGACCTCATTTACAATTCTCCATCCTGTCTGGCCTGCTAAGGGTAGGGTAAATAACTTGTTTTACAATAAGCTGTGAGCTCTGGAGGAGCTCCCTTGCTATTCTCATGGTAAACTTGGAGATTCCAAAGGAAAGAGGGCAACCTATTTGTTCTTGCTAAAGATAAAGTTTTAGGGAAAGAAGCAAGTTTTATACAAATTCAGGAGTGGGATTGCAAGTGGAGCAGCCAGGACAGGTAGCATCACTGATACGGGATGCTGGCATCATAGATGGTGGCTTTACCTACTCTAGCACAACACTGGCCCCAAGGTTAATAAGCCTTTAAGAGGTATTTATACCTTTTAAAAATCCAGCTCATATTGCCCAAGATGAACTTGTTTTTCCACATATTTTTGTTTAAGAAAGAAGAAAAGTTTGCTTCATCATGGCAGGACAACACTGGACAAGAATGAAATGTTTGTTTCTTGCTCTTGGCTGAGGTAGGTGTGGGTGGCTGCATGGAAAGAGTAGAGTAGCTCTAACTGTGGGAAGAATCCCCTGGGAGTGATCTACCTTCCTGCCTTGCTGACTGTCTTCCTGAGTGCTTCCATGGCACTAATTACCATGGGGTCCCTGACAGCTCACACAGCACAGGGGGACTAGTGGAGTCAAGGCTAAACATGCACAGGTGACTCCTCTGCCTAAGGTTAACAGGCAAAGTTTGAAAATTCTTCTTTTCCTCCAGGCATTCAAAATTTTACCTATAATGTTGCATTCACATAGAGCACTAATGTTCCCTGATATAGTTATCTTTTTCCTACTAAATTTGAATACTTTGTTTTGTATTGTTGCTAGATATATTTTTTTCATGAGTCTAGTCAAAAGAAGTTTATGTCTGAAAACTAGAGAGAATACTAGCTTTATTACTTTTTCTCCTCTGTATACACCTGAGATCAAACTTAACAGTTGGGGTAAATGCTCACCTTCCCATAGCCAGCCCAAACCATCTCTGGTCCCCTCCTACCATATATGAGTCACTTCCTTTGCATATTTCTTATCATTTTACAGTCAACTCAGTTATTATATTCAGTGTTATGATTTAAAATTATTCACTTATCTGACTCCTGTTTGCTGCATTATAACTTCTAAAAGGGTAGGAACATCTCATTTCTCTTTGTCTTCTTCAAACATCTGTTCAGGACAAGGCATACTGTAATTTCTTATGGAATGAATCAGTCATTCACTGAATAATCATTTTATTTTGTTCTCACATTATTTCTGAGCTTGATCAACATTACAGTCTGCCAAATACTTTTATAAACTATTATAATTCTATATCAAAGCACTAAAATTTAAACAATTTTCTGTTAAGAAATGAAATGGTTGTTTTCACTGTGCTTCTCTTCAACTTACAGGGTAAATTCATGTTTGGTTTGATGAGTAAGTATGTTTAGACATTTATCTGGCAAACTTGAGTAAATTCCTCTGGGACGATAGATCAGTGTACTGTTTTAAAGTAATAATATAGCATGTGGAATTCATTCTGACAGCTTCTAGAGGCAGCAATTGCTAACATTTATATAGCATTTACTATGCGCCAGGCTAGTAGCTAACTCAAAAGCACTTGCCAGGACTTTTCATATATTAATTTGCTTAATCCTCTCAATACTAGTATAAAGTTGGTAACATCCCCATTTCACATATGAAAAAAACTGAGGCAGGGAGAGGTTAAATGAAATGCCCAGGTTCGTGAGCCTGGTTAAGAGGTAGGGGTAGCATTAGAAATCAAGCCATCTGGTTTCCCACTTTATGATCCAACTACTACACCAAAGACTCTTCAAAGACGGTAATTTTACATAAAGTAACAAGCATGACTCTTAGGGAAAAAATATTAAGTAGCAAAGATACATGACAGAAAGTAACCCACTCTGAATTCAATAACATCAATATTAGGCTGAGAGAATTTTATTGATGGTAATAAACTAGGTTATGAATCATATGCTCCTGTCTAAAAACTTGAGATGAAGAAGTGGCACACTGAGTGCCTATGGCATTCTCTAATGGCCAAAGCTAGTCCAAAATTTTGCATCTAATGACCCTGTGAGGTCTTGATGTGCTTTCATGTAGAAGCAGGGATTTCCAGCCGAGGCTAATTATTGAATATTATAAATATTGAATATTTCCAAGCCCTCCAGATCTCCCTGAATCTTGGCTGGGTCAAATGGGTACCCAAGGCTGCCAGCCCTTCCTTGGTGCCTCTGTTTGTCCCCTGCCATCTGTGCAGCAACATTGCTGCCTCTCACCTGATACCCACACCCTCTAGCTTCCAGTGAACCTCACTGGCGCAGCCATTCTTTTTCTCTTTTTCAGATTTACTTTATTTATTTGACAGATAGGATGACAGAGAGAGGGAAAGACAGAAAGAGAAAGAGATGTTCCATCCACTGATTCACTCTCCAAATGGCAGTATCTATTGGAACTGAACCAGGCCAAAGCCACAAGCTGGGAACTCTGTCCAAGTCTCCTAGGTGGGTGGCAAGGTTCCAGGTAGTTGGGCCATAATCTGCTGCTTTCTTGAGTGTGTTGGCTGGGAGCTGGTCTGGAGGTGGAGCACGTGTAATTTTTTTTTTTTTGACAGTAAGAGAGAGACAGAAAGAAAGGTCTTCCTTCCGTTGGTTCACCCCCCAAATGGCCGCCATGGCCAGCACTGTGCCGATCTGAAGCCAGGAGCCAGGTGCTTCCTCCTGGTCTCCCACGCAGGCGCAGGCGCCCAAGCACTTGGGCCATCCTCCACTGCCCTTCCGGGCCACAGCAGAGAGCTGGACTGGAAGAGGAGCAACCGGGACTAGAACCTGGTGCCCATATGGGATGCCGGTGTCGCAGGTGGAGGATTAGCTAAGTGAGCCATGGCATGGGCCCCGGAGCAGCTGCAATTTGAATAGGTATCTTGATATGGGATGTCAGCATTGCAGGCAGCAGCTAAACCCTCTGTGCCATAATGCCGGACCTCACAAGCCCTTTTCAAAATTGCTTCTACATTTGATTTTATCTGGTTAGAAGCAATGACCCACTAAAGCATTTTGAGAAACATATTAGAACACGGTTGTAGTTCTCCATATTGTTGTAGGATGTGATATATAGCATGAGCAAAGTACGAATTATTCTAAAGAATGGTAGAGAGAAGTTTCTTACCTGCCAGCTATGCCCACCGGAGATTTACCTGGACATCAGTGTTGTCTGCAGGTTCATGTCACTCCTGAAGAGATACCTTGAAATTGCAGCGGACATTGATATAAATTGATGCCCAGATGGGAGCAGCCGCTGTTTAAGTGTTCATGTTGTGTGGCATGTGCCTTACACACATTATTTAATCCTCAGCAATTGAGCCCAGCTACGTTCTCATCCCTTTCCAGAAATTAAAAGAAAGAAAAAAAAAAACAGAAATAATTGCATTTCTCAAAAGTCTTAGTGTCAGTAGGTTGCAAAGGTGGAATTTGCTATTAGTGCATTGTCACTCTAAATCCAAATTGTCTTCTATACCATGATGATGAGAAAAAAAATGAGTTTTAAAAAGGGGCGAGAGAAGCAGCCAAAGACAATGCTTAGTGGTGACAGGCCAGTTAGGAAGCCACAGAGTAAGGTAAAGTCTAAGAGAGTTTCTGAATATTAACAAAAGATTGCAGGCATCTCCAGAATATTTTCTGCTTTGCATTGTTCCTGAAAGCTTGCTGTTTACTGAGCTGCAGTGTGGGACTAGGGAGGCAGTGGGGAGTCTACAGCTGCTAAGGTGAAAGGCTTGTTTGCCATTTTCAGGTTCATTAGAAAGGTGCTGTTTAAAGGTGTTTCTCACTGCTAGTTGCAAGAGCGAACAGAGTGTTGATAAAAATGGAGGAACTGACTGAGTTATGATGGAAGTTGAAGCCACAGGATTTAGCATCTATTTGAATGGGTTGGCAAAGAGGAATATTCACAGATGCCCAGGGATGCACAACCAGATGGGTTGAGGGAAGCACTGGGCTCAGTTTGCACTGCTTGCGGGGGGTCTGGGTGGAGATGGTAGGAAGGGAGTTTTGCAGTGAGAGAAAGTTTGCAATACAGGTGACAGCCAACTTCAAGATTTTCTCAGAAACTACAGTTCAAATCAGGCTACCGCTGGAGGTTATTCAGGAAAGAGCCTAGAGAGATTAAGTGAAGAAGACCAAGGATAGACATTCTGGAAACTTATGTTGAGGGCTCACAGTCCACAAAGATGTCCCAGAAGGAGCGACTTGAGAAAGCAACATTGTAGGAGCGCTGGAGAGCCACGATGAAAGCAATGCTGCAGTCGTCAGACAAGGATGGCAGAAAGCGTCCTGCCCTTGGAGGATCATTGGTACACCTGAGAGAGAGAGTGACCTCCAGATTAATGGAGCAAATGCTAAAAAAGAAGCCAGGGCCTGGAGGCTCCTCTTCTGAGGATGGTTTTGAGGAACCCAGCAGTAAAAGCCAGCTCACAGGTAGGGCAGTGGTGTGATATGAGCCAACACCTTAGCAGATTTGCAGTCGTTGAGAAAGAATCCAAGAGAAAGAGCAGCTCACAGTGGGGGAGATGTGTGAGAGAAGAGGGAAGGTGTGATTACTAGGACAGGTCTCAGGGGCTGTGGAAGGGATGAGATCTCAAGTGAATGAGCCCTGAAGTTATTTCATCCTAGAAGGAAGGGGAAGAAGACAAGATGAATGAAGATACTGAGGGCTTTTGAGAGAAACAGGAGATGTGGAGGAAACTCGTGCTACTAGTCTTTTTTTTTTTAATAGGAGGTGAGATTATTTGTAGATAGTAAGTGGATTGAGGCTCCTCTCTAAAAGGAATGAAGAAAGCTTATGCAAATGCATCCAATTCAAGGACATAAGTGAAAACTTCTTAGCAACAGTGAGTGGTTAGCTGTGGTGAAGACTTCTCTCTAGCATAATTTGATCAGAAAAATTGGCCATAGATATTTAACTGTGTTAAGGATTTGACATCCTTTTTGCTTCTTATTAATGCTTGCATTTTTATGTAGTATCCTTCAAAACTCAGCAAACTATTTCTTTTCATCTTAATTGTTCCTGTCTACTATCAACATCTGATCTGTTGCTGTGATTTCAGCACATGGCTCATAATCTCTTTTCATATGTTGACTTTATCCTCCCTTTGTGTCATTGTCCCTTGACTGCCTCAGCTCTAATGAGCTACTGTGCCGCCCAAGTACCCAAAGAACACACCTAGGTCTCATCTACCATTGTCATTTTTCATGGCTGCCCCTGCACCATGATGTTAAGTTGTGGCTTTGGGTTTAAAAACCTCAATTAGAGAGTAAAAATATACATTAATTAGAAGGTAAGAAATGTCATTGAAATTTGATATCAAGTATGTTAAGGTGAAGAGCAACAATTATTTCACAAGACTAATCCTGTTGCATCTAAAATTCTAATACATTCTTTTTTTTTCTGAATGACAGTACTTAGGTATGCTAGTTGGTGAATATGAGTGAATACATCCACTTTTTAAAAATGGCTTCTGGCTTTCTATTTAATGAGGAGGCTTTCCATGCACATTCTGCCAGCTTCTCAAAGTGGTGCTGTTTGTAGATATAAAAATTATGACTCAGAGATACACATCATCTACGTAATTAATAACAGGATCACAATTTACATGATTCTAAAATCTGGTGCTTTACCCAATAGCCCTCTTATATGTAACATTGAATTTACTACTTTTAAAGTAAATATTTCTACTACTTTATCTTTGTAAACTTTATGTGGATATATTTTGAATGTTGGTGGTCCTTTTTACAAAAAAAACTTTGGTTTTGTACTTGTCTAGTTAGAATTCCAACTTTTCCACTTATAAGCTGTGTGTTTTTTTTGGGGGGGGGGAATTTTATTTTATGGCATAACATCAGAGAGAGAGAAAGGGAGAGAGAGCCACGTCTTAGCCAGGCTGAGGCAATGAGCCAGGAACTCCACATTAGTCTCCCACATGATTGGCAGGGGCCCCAGTACTTGAGTCATCTTCTTCTGCATTCTCAGATACATTAGCAGGAAGCTGGATTGGAAGGGAGTAACTGGCACTTGAACTCCCATATGGGATGCCTGTGTGGCCAGTGTAGGCTTAACCTGCTCCACTGCAACACCAACCTATGGGATCTTGGGAATTTAAGTCAAAGTTTTATAAACCTCAGGTATTTCATCTGTAAAAGTTAGTTTGCAATTTGCCATCAGATTGCTGTTGTTAAAACAATTAAATTGCTGGTGCTGCGGCTCACTAGGCTAATCCTCCGCCTGCGGCGCCGGCACCCCGGATTCTAGTCCTGGTCGGGGCACTGGATTCTGTCCCGGTTGCCCCTCTTCCAGGCCAGCTCTCTGTTGTGACCCAGGAGTGCAGTGGAGGATGGCCCAAGTCCTTGGGCCCTGCACCTGCATGGGAGACCAGGAGAAGCACCTGGCTCCTGGCTTCGGATCAGCGCGCCAGCCGCGGCGGCCACTGGGGGGTGAACCAACGGAAAAGGAAGACCTTTCTCTCTGTCTCTCTCTCTCATTGTCCACTTTGCCTGTCAAAAAAAAAAAAAAAAAAAAAAAAAAAAAAAAAAAAAGAGAGAGAGAGAGAGGAAAAAAATTAAACAGATAAGTCTTTTTTAAAAGCCAATTAAATGAGATAATGTATGCAAAATACTTAGTACATCTGGAACATAGTAACTACTCAATATATACCATGTGTTAATATTATGGCTACTATCATTATTAATATGTCATTCTAATGTTAATTTCTAAGGGATTTTTAAGTATTTCTAAGTACCAGTTAATTTCACAGGCCTCCAGCACTGAGATACCAAGACATCCTTGACTGTAATATGCTTAAGAAATCAATATAGGGGCCGGCAATGTGGCATAGTAGTTTAAGCCTCCATCTGTGGTACCGGCATCCCACATGGGCACTCCACTTCCAATCCAGCTCCCTGCTAATGGCCTGGGAAAACAGTGGAAGATGGCCCAAGTCCTTGGGCACTGTACCCATGTGAGAGACCCAGAAGAAGTTCTTGGCTCCTGGCTTCAGACTGGCCCAGCTCCTGCCACTGCAGCCATTTGGGGAGTGAACAAGCAGGTGGAAGAGCTCTCTCTCTCTCTCTCTCTGTCTCTCTCTCTCTCTGTAACTCTGCCTCTCAAATAGATAATTAAAAAAAATCACAATATATTAGATATATTTTATAGTATAGATTCCTTTTTCCTAGTATTAAAAAATCCTGTATTTTTTTCCCACTGTCAACATGGCAAAAAAAAAAAAAAAAGGAAAAATGGAAGAATCTTGTATTGTGATTCAGTGTCACACAGTGGGAGTCCCCAGCTTGCACTCTCCTCACTGTTCTGGTTTGTAGAGCAGGATTGGGAGGCAGTTGCTCTGGGTCTTCTGCACATGGCCCCATAAGTGCTTCCATCCTTGTCTCCCACCACCTCATAATGAGTCTCTGGTGCTGCTGTGGGAGGAGCCAGGCTGTCTTCCTGCAGCATGCCTTGTGATGATGTGTTTGTTAGGGCTGCCGTTTGTTAATATCTGCTGAAGAATCACCAACATTACGCTTCTTGCAAATGAGCTTGCTTTGCTAATCTGAGGCTGAGGAACCTCTGGGATCAGAGTGCGTAGTAATGATGAAGTTGGTTCCAGACCGCCTGCCTAAGACAAAGGGCTGGGAGCTGAGCCTTCCCTGAGATACGCTCTGCGCAGGAGAAGAGGAAGAGAAGAGATGTGCCTCCCTAACGCAGGTTTTCTTCTGATTCACTGACACTTCACCCCCAAGGGGCTCACAGGCTGGCAACTTTTCATGATGGGTGTTTTGCTTGACTCACATTATTTCCAGATTAAAACTAATAGCTTAACTAAGGAGTAACATTTACCATGAAAGTTAAAACCCAGTAACAAGTGATAAATAGCAGGAAATCGTCCATCCGTTCTGAACCTTATTACTATAAAGTCTTCTACATCAGTAGCTCTAAAACAAATAAAATAAAATCAGCCATGTTGGGCACATGTTCACCAGAATCCTGGGCCATACCTTCAGGGATTCTGATCCAGAGACCCGACACAGAACTATACACCTGCGCTTCAATATCTGACAGTTTCAATGCAAGAGTTCCCAAGAAAACACTCCAAGAAGCACTGACAGAGTTTCGGAGACTTTCTAATTTATCTTTAGGTGCCTTCTTGGCCCTATCACAGTCAGACAATGAGATCCACGTGGGAACTCTCTGCAAGTCTCTATTCTCTTTCCGTGTGTGGATTCTCAAGCAAATTTTTCAAACCCATCACACATTTCCTATCCAAGGATTGAATCACTGCAGGCCTCCCATTCTCCCTCCTAAAATGCTGCTTATCTTCTCTGGCCTGTCTAGTGTGCAGGAAGCCAGCCTGTGTGGATTCCCTGAGCCAGTCCTCATTGCAGGGTACACTTACCTCCCATGCTCGGGTCCTACAGAGCTACAGTGCATCAGCAGCTGAATTCCTCTATGTAATCTTTAATAGGAATTGACCTAGTTAGCGCTCTTGGGCTCATGATGGACTCCTCCTGCTCTTGCCCCTGTCAGCCTCAATGCCTAACATTTAAAATTGTGTAACCCAGGATGCAGCACTGTCCCTGTTGGAATGCTGTTTGTATCTTGTTAAGAGTCCCATGGTGTGGGACTCCGCCTGCGGCGCCAGCACCCCAGGTTCTAGTCCCGGTTGCTCCTCTTCCAGTCCAGCTCTCTGCTGTGGCCCGGGAAGGCAGTGGAGGACGGCTCAAAAGCTTGGGTCCCTGCACCCTCGTGGGAGACTGGGAGGAAGCACCGGGCTCCTGGCTTCGGATCGGCACAGCGCCGGCCGTGGTGGCCATTAGGGGGAGTGAACCAAAGGAAGGAAGACCTTTCTCTCTGTTTCTCTCTCACTGTCTATAAATCTCTCTCTGTATCTCTCTCACTAACTCTGCCTGGCCACAAAAAAAAAAAGTCGCATGGTGAAACTCTTCTTAACAGCACTTTGGAGTGTGATGTGCTTTTCCTGAGGTGGCCCTGGCCTGCAGATTGATGGAGTTGTACTACCTTCAGAAAAAGGCATCAGAAGATGAAGAACAGTAACAAGTCATTACTCTGAATTGAGACCTGTACTATGGCAGAAGTACACTCAGAGTGGTGAGTGAGGAGAAGAATTGGAATCCGTCCGGGGCACTTGGGAAAAACTCACTAATGAAGTGACATTGCTTTGGGGACTGGAGCAGTGCATAGCAAGTCAGCTGTGAGGAAAAGCAAAGCAGAAAAAGTTCTCAGAGAATCCCCCTGAAACTCCCTTACCATCTCCCGCTGCAGAATGAACCCTGGAGCTCCCTCTCATCCTTTCTGAATTTCCTCCAGTCTGAGCTCCCACACAGAGGAGGAGCGATCCCTATAAAACAGCAAGAGCACAACGTTTACGAATAAAGAGGCTTTTTGCAGAGTTCTTTGTCCTGAAGCTTGGAGTGCGTGGGAAGTAGTAGTGGAAGGTAATGATGCACACACTCTAAATAGGAACTGGCACGCGGCAGTCACGGAGGAGTCCAGCAGACAGGACTGGCGTGACCTGATCTTTACTTCCGAGACTCTGAAAGCAGCGAGAGGAATGGAAGAGAGGAAGGAGAGACCAGAGGCCTCTTCTCTCAGGACAGGTCCTCACTGATCTCGTGGAAGGGAGTTTGTACCCACTGGAAACAGGCTGTGAAACTGATTGTCTTCTATGACGGGGTCCCTGTTTGGCAGAGTTTGCAAAGCCCTGGTGACGATTCACTCCAAGGAGGATTTCTCAGTCGCCTTGGCCTCTTGTCCTGAGGCAATGTGCATCTCTAAGTCACTTCACGGTTGTGTTTCAAAAGTCAAATTGTAAAAGAATATTTAAGCCTCAAAATTCTAATTTTGAATTTTTCAATTAAATATACACATTAAATTATTTATTTTCTCAGTAATTCTGATATAGGTATTAAATACATAAAATCATCATGGAAATGTAGGTCATTGCTTTCTGCTGAATGTCCCTTATATTGAAATATTAAGCAAGAGTTATTCTTAAGCCTGGGCTGTTATTTACTTTAAAAATAAAGGATAGGCTGGCGCCACAGCTCAATAGGCTAATCCTCCATCTTGCGTTGCCGGCACACCGGGTTCTAGTCCTGGTTGGGGCGCCGGATTCTGTCCCGGTTGCCCCTCTTCCAGGCCAGCTCTCTGCTGTGGCCCGGGAGTGCAGTGGAGGATGGCCCAAGTCCGTGGGCCCTGCACTTGCATGGGAGACCAGGATAAGCACCTGGCTCCTGCCTTCGGATCCGCGCGGTGTGCAGGCTGCGGCGGCCATTGGAGGGTGAACCAACGGCAAAGGAAGACCTTTCTCTCTGTCTCTCTCTCTCACTGTCCACTCTGCCTGTCAAAAACAAAACAAAACAAACAAAAACAAAAACAAAAACAAAAAAAGGATAAAGTTTCAATAAATTTATTACCAATATAATGGAAAGTGATGTCATACTTACTATCAAAGATACCCTTAATTAGATGATTTTATATGACTGAAGAATCAATTGCAAATAAGGGAGAGGTGGAGGATGAAATCAATTTAATTGGCCCCATCATGTTCTACAGAATCATGTTATAAAAGTTGTTCCTTTTTCTCGAACTATCTCTGGAAAACTTTTTTTTTCCTTTGTGTGTCGTTTTTAAAATGGACTTGATTCATATGTGATTAAAACAAGTCAACGGAACATATCTAAGATAAACAACTTGGAAATTTCTTACAAATGCGTGCATTCATGAAACCACTGCCATTATCAGGATGATAAACATTTCCGTCACTCTTGAAATTTTCCTCCCAGACCCCCGTCTTTTCCCCAGAAATGTCCTGATCTGTTTTCTGTCACTAGAGTTTACATGTTCCAGAATTTTCTATAAATGGAATCACTGTATGCATTACTTTTTGTGTAGCTTCTTTCATTAGCATAATTACTTTGACTCATTTATGTTGTCACATGAAGTAATGATTAATCCCTTTTAATGGGTTAATAATATTCCGTACTGATATGTCATTGGTTTCTTTACCATTCATACCTTGACAACCTTGACAGCCTTTTGGATAGTTTTTTCTATACTTGGGTTGTTACAAATAAAACTTTTGCAAACTTTCATGTATAAGTGTTCGTGTGGATATACACTTTAATTTCTCTCAGGTGAGTACCTAGCAGTGGATGGGCTACATTATATGATACCTGTATATTTTATTGCTTTATTGCATTACCAAATTATCTGCTAAAGTGAGGATACCATTTTAGATCCCCACACACAGTGTGTGAGTATTCCAGTTGCTATACATCGTGGTCAAGACTTGGTATAATGTGCTTCTTATCTTTCAGGAGCTCTGAATACAGGCATGTTAGGTAACTTGATTACACATGTATTATGATGCTCTGTGCAGTATCTTAATTTTTTAAATCTCTTTAAGTTTAATTCAGGCCTTTTTCTATCATGTATCTCTACTTAGCTTTTTGAATACATGCAATCCAGTGTATTAATATCTTTGCTAATTTTAACATCTACATCAACTCTGGGTTGGTTTCAATTTAATGAATTTTTCCTCCTTATGGGTCTTACTTTCGTGCTTCTATGCATGATCAGAACTTTTTGATTAGACATGAGACATTATTAATTTTACCTTGTTGGGTGCTGAATATTTTCATTTTCTATAAGTATCTTTGTGCCTTGCTTTGTAATGCAATTATTAGGAATAGTTTGATCTTTCTACGTCCTGTGGGAAGATTTTTTTCAACTTTTATTTAATAAATATGAATTTCCAAAGTACAACTTTTGAATTATAGTGGCTTCCCCCCCATAACCTCCCTCCCACCTGCAACCATCTCATCTCCCACTCCCTCTCCCATCCCATTTTCATCACGATGATTTTCAATTATCTTTATATACAGAAGATCAACTTAGTATATACTAAGTAAAGATTTCAACAGACTGCACCCACAAAGACACACAAAGTATAGAGTACTGTTTGGGTAGTAGTTTTACCATTAATTTGCATAGTACAACACATCAAGGACAGAGGTCCTACATGGGGAGCAGGTGCACAGTGACTCCCATTGTTGATTTAACAATTGACACTCTTATTTAGGATGTTGTGGGAAGATTTATTAAGCAGGACCCAAGTAATGCTCCATCTAAGGAGCCCTACTACTGAGACAAGACCTGCTGATTTGTCCACTCGGTGCTCCATAAATTTTGAAGTTTTCGCATCTAGTCCTGTGGGAGCACCGGGCTCCTTCTGTGCTACACTTGGATGTCTCCCTGGCCCTGCAGGCTTTCCTCGGAGGCACGTATGTGTTGCTCCAAACCCAGGTGTGTACTCAGAGCAGTCTCTGGATCTCCAGGCTTCACTCCTCTCTTTTACTCTTTTGTGTGAACTTCAGCTGCTTTCTTCTCCCTGGACGATCAGGTCCATTTTTTTTTTTTCCCCCGAGAGCACACAGAGCTGCTCCAGCCTCCCCATTTGTGACCCCAGGCCAGAACTCTCTCAAGGCAATCAAAGGGCTGGGCTCTGGTCTCTTGGTGATCACCATCCTTTTCTGCTTGGTGCCCAGTTTCTGGAAAACCACTGTCCATTTGGGGGTGTATCTTGTGGGAGGATACATATGGTGTTGTCACTATCTTGGCTGAAAAATATTATATTGTAATGGATGATTTTCCTTACCTAAGTATATTGTTGACTATTTTGGTTTCTCTGAAAAATTGCTTCCTGTATCAGGAAAGGAAATTTAATTTGATGAATGTCTGTGACTTGATTTGAGGCTTCATTTCAGAAAATATTAGACATTATAAAATACTTAAAATTAATTTAATGAAATTTTCAGATCAACTCTCTGAAGCATTCTTATCATTTCTTATCTTCAAAAACTGCCAATAATGAGTAAAATATATTTAAAAACTACCCATACTATGGTCATCTATGTGACTATGATGGGTTTAAATATAAAACATTTTTCTAGAGTGCACATTTGGCCTTGATAATGTTATGTTTTGGAACACATTATCATGGATTCACTGTTTTCCACTCTGAACGAGGCATTTGTATCTCTTGACATGTACATATTGTCATGCCTATAAGGACAGGTTTTTAGGGACATGAAATAGGACAAACACATGGCACTATGTGAGAGACGTTATGTCTCTGAGACCATTTGAGTAAATTTATAAATGCTATCTTGTTAAGGTCCTCATTGCTCTACCGTAGTTAACATTCTTCACATGACTCGCTCTTAGCATTCATCATTATTAACAGTTGAGGTTCAAATCCCAGCTCTGCTGGTTACTAGTTCTGTAATTCTGGGCCAGGCTTAAGCTTCCTTGGCTCATGTTCTTTTCTATGAAATAGTATTGATAATAGTAGTACTTCTGGCCGGCGCCGCGGCTCAGTAGGCTAATCCTCCGCCAGCGGCAACGGCACACCGGGTTCTAGTCCTGGTCGGGGCGCCAGATTTTTGTCCCGGTTGCTCCTCTTCCAGGCCAGCTCTCTGCTGTGGCCTGGGAGTGCAGTGGAGGATGGCCCGAGTGCTTGGGCCCTGCACCCACATGGGAGACCAGGAGGAAGCACCTGGCTCCTGCCATCGGATCAGCGCGGTGGGCCGGCTGCAGCGCGCCGGCCGCTGCAGCCATTGGAGGATGAACCAATGGAAAAGGAAGACCTTTCTCTCTGTCTCTCTTTCTCACTGTCCACTCTGCCTATCAAAAAGAAAATTAAAAAAAAAACAAAACAGTAGTACTTCTTAAAAGAGTGCCTGCAAAGTAACTGCTGCCTCAACTTTTGTTTAGATAATTAATGAATGCAATTGGTACTGAGTATGGTATCCCGGAAGAGGGGCATCTGGGGATAGTAACATCTAGTGAGTTTGCTGGGCTTTGATACTTCAGGGAGCCCATAGTGTGCTTTCTAGGGGAAGTCAGAGTGGTTGCAAGCCTAAGGTGGAGGTCCTGTAAACCAAGGTGGAACAATAATGGAGTGAGTGCCAAGAAGAGGATCTGAGATAGTTCTCAAGCCTCGTGCAGCCCTGACCAGCCTGAAAGATCATCCTGTAATTATTATTCCCCCATGATGTCTGGAGAATAGCTGAAATTTGGCCTGTGGCCAAAGGGACACAATAGGTGCAGGATAGACTGTGTGACTAAAAGCCCTGGAGTAGCCTCAGGAATAACTGGAATCAGAGGAGATCAAAGCCAGTGTCCAAATTCCAAGCTGGAATTCCAAATTCCAGCCTCATCTCCCTGATGCAATGCAGCAGGCACCAATGCAATGCAGCCAAGCACCCTCGGTTCTTTCCACAAGAGCCCACAGGCCATCAGGCCAAGGCAAAACAAGGGAAGGACCCAGAGAACAAAGAGGGACAGTCATAAAGTGAGGTTCCAGTTCTGTTGTTGTAATCTCAAGGTTGGCTACATATCCTTCCATCTGGCTAGGTTGTTTTCTGCACTCAGGATGAAGGGAGGCTTCAAGAAAGAAATGAGGTTCAATTAAGGTAAACTGAGCTTGTAATTTTCAAGCATTGAAGTTTTTGATTGAAATATATTTTAATAATTTTCAAATTATTATTATGGATGCACATAACAATATATGAGACTTTGAACCTTGGAGACCTTCAGGAGACTTGAAGTCTGATCATGATTTTGCTGCTTAAAATTATGATAGCTTGAGCAAATACTTTAACCTAACAACTTGAGTCTTTTACTGGTAAGATACGTGTGATAACGCCTGTGTAGCATTCCTCTGGTTTCACACGAGGATCAAATGTGGTTATTTATGTAAAAACGCTCTCAGAAACTATAAACAATGACAAGGACACAGGAAATTATTATGAAATAGAATATAAACAATTGTGAATTTCCAAGACATCATAGGATGTAGATTTATGTCAAAATAAGTCCCCCTCTTATGGGGTTATGGAAAGCAATATATAGTAGAAGAAGGTAATTTACTGATCTGTGCAAAAATAGATTAATCTTCAGAGTGATCTTGTCAAGAATTAAAGAACAACTAGCTTAGAGATTTACTAGCTTTATCACATAAATACAATTATTTAACCTTTTGGACGCTTAAGTTTCTTATCTGGAAAATTAGTTTGTGCTAAGGATTGGAAATCACATATGTTAAGAATCTTGAATATTGTACATGTCCACCAACAGGTGAAAGATTTTCTCAAAGATGTTAAGCACCTTACCTTAACAAGGCAAGATGGAGATGTAGGAGTAGATGAGATTGTGGGAGAAGTCAGAAATGTGAGCAGAGGTGAGACCCACACAGAAGGGTAATGTTCACTGCTGAACAGTGTATGTAGTCCAAGAAATTGTCCTTGGAGGGCAGAAAAGGCACAAGAAACATTTTTGGAAGAAGGTCTTGAATTAACTCCTTTCTGTGTACCCTGATATGGCACATAGGAAATTTGGGAAGGTCTTTAAATTGTAAGGCTGTACACGGTCCTAGATGGAGATGCTGAGATAGTTCTAATAGCTTTGATATGAATCTTGGTGCACAAATGAGAAAACTGCTCCCCCTTTAAGCTCACAGTCCAGTGGGACAGAGAAAGAAAATCTTATAAAATACTTGATTCAATCATAACTATTAAAAATGTCATGTTTTGGTTTCATTCTTAGGGTAAAAGAAAAGGCTCAGGTTGGGGAAAGTGAGAAGAGTAGAGTTCAGAACAGAGTAGGGCTCACAGGGTCACCAATAAAAAAGCAAACAAACAAAAAACCCAGTGAGCAGAGTGTTTACCAAAAGGGAAGATCATGGCAGCTCCTTCATAAGGTAATCATGAATAGTGGCATGCTAGTATGCACAGAGGAAGCCCTATGGAGGGTGAGATTTGGATCAAAAGGACCAAGGGGGATGACCTTGACCTTGGGAATCATTTAATTAAAGATAGTTTTGACACCCTGTAAGAAATTCTGTTTCTGTGAAACCCAGAGCAGAGGGAAAGGGAAAAGGTTTCTAGGAGTCCATGGTTGACCTAAAGGTCAGCAAGAAGAATTTTATTCCTCTTGGCAGATGAAGTTTCAGTTGTGAGCTAACGACTATAGGGCCTATCTATCATATCTACTATCTATCTATCTTCTGTCATCAGTTTCCCAATAATTTTCATACAAACTAGGTAATTTGGGGCAAGTCCGATTGAGCATGTCCCAAATTGTACATCTCCTCCCTCTCTTATTCCCACTGTTATATTTAACAGGGATTACTTTTCAGTTAAAATTTAAACATCTAAGAATAATTGTGTGTTAATCACAGAGTTCAACCAATAGTACTAGAACAAAACAAAGAGAAAATACTAAAATGGATAAAGTATTACATTGTACAATCGGACCTGCCCCAAATGGTGGAGTTAGAATATGCCAGGGGATCCCAATACAATCCCATCAAGGTGGCATGTACCAATGCCATCTCACTAGTCCAAGTGATCAATTTCAGTTCACAATTGATCACACTGATAGGTCTAAGAGTCAAAGGGATCACACAAACAAGTCTAGTGTCTGCTAATACTAGCTGATAGAATCAAAAAGGGAGAGAACAATCCATCATGGGAAGCAGGATACACAGTAGACTCATAGAATGGCAGATGTCCTAAATAGCACTCTGGCCTCAGAATCAGCCCTTAAGGCATTTGGATATGGCTGAAGAGCCCATGAGAGTATTTTAGGCATGGAAAGCCAAGACGCCCTGGAAAAAAAAAAGAAGACCTAAATGGAAGATCTTTGTGAGTGAGATCCCAGTGGAAAGAACGGGGCCATCAAAGAAGGAGGTACCTTTTTCTGAAGGAAGGATAAAACTCCCACTTTGACTATGACCCTGTTGGAATAAGATTGAAGTCAGCGAACTCAAAAGGCTTCCATAGCCTTGGCAACTCATGACTGGAGCATAGGGAGATTACTGACGCCATAAACAAGAGTGTCAAATTGTTAAGTCAACAACAGGAGTCACTGTGTACTTACTTCTCATGTGGGATCTGTCCTTAGTGTGTTGTCCAATGTGAAGTAATGCTATAACTAGTACTGAAACAGTATTTTACACTTTGTGTTTCTGTGTGGGTGCAAACTGATGAAATCTTTACTTAATATATACTGAATTGATCTTCTGTATATAAAGATAATTGAAAATGAATCTTGATGTGAATGGAATGGGAGAGGGAGCGGGAGATGGGAGGGGTGTGAGTGGGAGGGAAATTATGGGGTGGAACCATTGTAATCCATTAACTGTACTTTGAAAATTTATATTTACTAAATAAAAAAGAAAAAAGAAAAAAAACAAACTAGGTAATTTTAATATCACACAATCTTGAGAAGTATTCAAAGTGTATGTAACTGGTATCAATTTACAGGTTAAAAACTAAAAGTTCAAAGACAGTAAGTGATTTGCTCTAGGTTACATCATAAATAATGAAGTTAGAGCTCTAACTCTGGTCTTCTGTTAAACAATCCTAGTGCTCCTATTACAAAGTACTGTCTGCATCTTAACTCACATACAAAACACCAATTTAAATAAGAGGATTGATAAACTCCGAATAAAAGCTAAACATCACACGCCAAATCCACAGAGTAAGACTACATTGTAGATGTCAGAGAACACAGCACGTCCCAATCTGCTGGGCTTTTTAAATCCAGAGGTCTGATGTGATCTGGAAATATCCTCTCTGCCTCTCAAGTTCTACAAGATGGAAGTTGCTGAAGTTCTCAGAAAAAAAAATTTTTTTATCAACTATCTCAGTGTGTCTCCTCCCTCCACAACTTTAGGAGAAAATGGAGCTCTTGGCACTGATATTTCAATAAAGAAGTAATTAAGCAGAAAGGCTTCTATTATGGTAGAAACATATCCTTGGCATAGACCCATGGGGGCAAGCACAGGATGCCAGTAGGTCATGCGTGTCTCCAATCCCTGAGACATCAGGCTGATTCACTTGGGACATTAAAGAAATAGTCTCTTTCCAAACTTCACTTATGAGGCAACATTAAAATCAGCTGCACTGTGATATTGTGATATCATGACATTTCTTTTGTCCTCTGGGAACCTACAGAGGCTAGGGAAAGAAATGTGTATTTGTTTTAGTGATGTATTTGGTTATTCTGTTATTTTCGTGATTTAAGATCTGCCACTAGCCGGCGCCGCGGCTCACTAGGCTAATCCTCCGCCTTGCGGCGCCGGCACACTGGGTTCTAGTCCCGGTCGGGGCACCGGATTCTGTCCCGGTTGCCCCTCTTCCAGGCCAGCTCTCTGCTGTGGCCAGGGAGTGCAGTGGAGGATGGCTCAAGTGCTTGGGCCCTGCACCCCATGGGAGACCAGGAGAAGTACCTGGCTTCTGCCATTGGATCAAAGCGGTGCGCTGGCCGCGGCGGCCATTGGAGGGTGAACCAACGGCAAAAGGAAGACCTTTCTCTCTGTCTCTCTCTCTCACTGTCCACTCTGCCTGTAAAAAAATAAAAATAAAAAAAAATAAAATAAAAAAAGATCTGCCGCCATCCCAAAGTTCATTTTTGTGTTGTGGATTCTGTATTTTCCTCTCTTCGGTTTTGTGGTCCTACACTAACCGATTAAGTCTCTTTCAGCTTTTATAGAGAGCCAGAGGCTGTGAGGAGGATGCAGGACTTCCAGGTTTACCAAGCGTGGTTGGTAGTCATTACCAGTACTGAACATGAACAGGACAGGACGATAGCCTACTCCAGAGATTCATTTCTGAAGACATAAGATCCTAGGCAATTCTGGCTGAAGCGTGGACCCTAGCGGTGAACAGTTTTGACCAAGCTCTCTACATCTAGCTGGATCGCAATGATGCCTCACATCCAGGAGGGAGGGTCGTGTCCCCTTTTTATTTATGTTCCATTTCATTTATATGCGTAGTGGGCATGGTGCCACTCTGACTTTTAATCCTAATGGAGAGAGCACACAAGTTGACTGGGAACCTCTAGGGAAAACGAGCTTTAATGACAATTTGAGTGTAAAATCTGGTCTCTGGAAGAAAGGTCACCACATCTACATAGCCCCTGGAGTCAGGCTTAGAGCCCTGTCTGCCTTCAAATAAAGGAGCATTTTCCTGTGTCTTAAGGCTGCTTTAGTTTGAGGTACAAGGAGCACATGACAGAATCAGGGGAACTGAGTGATGTTTGTGCATGTTTGACTGCACTCTGCATTCTAAGAGAAGACTTTGGAGAAACCCAATCAATACTACAAGCATGTCCTGGACAGCAGCAATGCTGTTTTCATTCTGTTACAATAATGAATTGAAGTCTCCCAACAGCGGGTATAATAAGCACCACTCAACCCTTGATATTCAATCACCTTTAACTGGTTCTATCTATCTAAAATTCACTGTTCACTGTGGTTTTACAATACCCCATTGGCAACCTTTTATGGCTCTCTCTGCACAAAAATGCAAAAACATCAAAAATACCTCTCAGTGCCATATAGTCAGTGCTTCCCTATATTTGCTAAAATGTTTTCCATTTTTTATTTAAAGTCCAGTGGAAGACATTCAGACATCATGCGCAAAATGAAGTGGTTTTGCCTTCAATTTGAAATTATTTTTGCCATTACTGTTAGCCTAGAGTTCATATCTTCATTGTTCCTGGTTGTGAAGTGATTTCGTGTTGTCTAGATGCCCTAAAGCAAGCTAATTTTTTACAAATAAAAATGAAGACACCATTTTTCTCCCTTAGAAGGCTCACATGCATTTTCTTAGAGGTATCTGACCACATTTTACTTGATTAAACATTTACTATTATAGCTTTTCACTATAGAATGAAAAGCAGATTAACACATTTGGTTTCTACACCATAGAAATGATCACCTTACTCTATTAATGCAAATGAGACAAGAAATTAAGGACTCATGAAAATTCCTAGTCAAATCCACATTCTGGAGAGAAATCAAGTTTAGAATTCACAGACTTGTATGAGGAACTGTATCTCCCAATTTTTACTAGCCTTTCGGTTTCAATTTCATTTTAAACACCAAGAACCTATTGTTTCAGATCAGTGCAATATTTGTCCAAAAATATCTAGTCAATTCAAGCAATGTTTGAAAGGTCACATCAAACTATATTATTTAATTGTAAGATTTCAGTTTGAGCAGCTACCAGTGCTTTATGTAAATGACATAAATTTGACCAGAATCAGATAGTGGATAGGCAAAGTAGAGGCCCACATAGGTACCTTTGGATTACTCATCAAAATCGGTTCAGAATAACTTTATTTTTATTTCTAATTTGATCCAAAACTTCTGGATGGCATCAGTCGATTATTTGAAATGGTCATCTTACAACATAAAATATAAAACAAGGTGAAAATAACAGAAAATATGATTTTTTAAAGATTTTTTTTAAAGTTTCATGATTCAGGACCAGCAAAGATATATATTTTGGATCTAAAGAAAGGGGAAAAAATCTCAATGTGTAAGAAAGATAATAATGGAAGCTACTCTTGTGTTCAAATTTATAAATTGCAGTAATCCTGAAAATACTAATATAAGGACAGTTTACTAATACAATAAACATTTTCTGCATACGTTCAATTTTGTGGATAAGACTTAAAATAATGGACTACCTTTTTTTTTATATCTTGAATTGAGGAAGGGCCAACTTCTCTTTCTGAACAAATTAAAGTTAAAGGTTCCCTCAAAGCAAGGGTGGTAAGACCAAACTTAGCTTTTATAATAAAAATAGTGTCAAATTCAATTTCCCTTCCTACTACCATGTAATTGTGAGATGTTTTGAAGTGGCATCAGGCTGTAGAGTAATGCAATCTGCAAAATATCACCAATATTTTCAAACATGTGGTAATGATTTTCCTCACACTTGAAAGTGGCCCCAGTTCTAACAATAAGCTTGGTTGCTTTTGAAAAAAAATGTTGACTTTGACAGGTTTGCTAGCCATTTTTTATTATGCTTAATGAGAGATCACTAACTTTTTCTAATACTTCAAAAGATCACTGCATTTTAGAGGAGAGGTGGCAGTAATCACTATAAATCCTTGTTTCACAAGCAAATAGTGGAGACATAAGGCTAATGTGCTAATGAATTAGGTTACTTATATTTAGGAGATTTATAGTTTAATAATTATTAGTTCCCAAACTGTGGAACCCATATAATCTGTTTGAGTCTTATTTTTAAAATATACCTTGTTCTCACAATATCTACAATATAAAATGTAGTGTACATAAAATAAACTCAAAATGATGAACATTTGTATTATAGAAAGGGCATGAACAATTTCTCTCAAATGCTAAAGAAATTAAATTTGGTCAACATTTGGAATAATGTCCTTTATAATTGACCTTAAGAAATTATAAAAATACATAGGCTAGTATAATGACAATTGCAGTAGTGAAATAAAATGACTTGGGAGAAAAAAATTTTGACTCTGATATCATTATCAGTTTTTTAGTTTGTTTTAATAGAAACACAAAGTATGTATTTCATGTGATAAGTTGATATTTTGAAGTTTAAGAAAGTAGAAAGTTGTGAAAAAAAATCTTCATTTTGAAATGATAAATGTTTGTCATTTTGATATGCTTTCATTCAAGATGTGAAGAAAAATTCATTGAAGTTCAGCCACTGTAGAAAAATGTTTCATAGCCAGAACACAGAAATGATTTAATAAGTTATATGAAAAGTCTATTTGCATGAGATCAGCACCTAGCCTATAACGGGTGGTAATGGATTGTTGGCTTGATTTTATACCACTTGACATCAGATTACAATACACTGAATAAATGTTAACCTATAATCCCTTTAGTAAAAGCGAGCATTGTTTGTCTTCCCTTGTAGAGACTGCATTGATTTTCTTTTATTGGATGCTCAACCACTGCACCTTAGATTGATTACTTTGAATTAAATGTGCAGAGAACATTTTTATTATTCTAAAACAGCAATCTTAACATTAAGGAGGGGCACTTGCTCCCCAACCCCTCCATACTACAGAATGTATATGCAGCCATATCATTTGGATTTCTTTAGTTCTCTCATTTTGTTTCAGGGCTGCTGTCATGCTGACCCTAACTCTGCCCCAATGACCCTTGACCTAGACGCATCTGACCAGTCAAGGCTCTGGGGGTGGCAAATTAATAGAAGCCCTGCTTGTTAATTGCATAAAAGAAAAGCCAAAGAATTCATCACCTCAGTCATGGCCATTGCTTCCCTTTGACCCCCTTCTCCCACAAGGCTTTTGCTGGTGGTCACATCTGTGGTTTTCCTATAGCCTACATATTTGCCATATAATTATTCAGCATCAAACCTTATTAATCAAATCGATGCTGTGTTTTAAATGGAAATTGCAGGATTAATACAAGCATTCATTTCATCCTGAAAATCTTGATGGCTTTAGCACATGGAATCCAATTGGAATATAAAAGAAGGGATGTAGAGACCTGATTGAATTAGGGGAGGCATGGTGCACATTAAATTACATATGCCAGCAGGGTTCCATGCTTTTATAGTAAAATATTGCCTTGGACTCTATACGTCATATACCTCTTGTGCTTTTCTGTTACTCTCTAGCACTCTCAAGACAAGCAAGTACATAAAACGTTTCCATATTTTTAAAAGTTGTTTTTAAAATACCCAGTATGTCTTCCATAGAAAAAATAATGTCCTATGACTATCTCATTGAATGTAAGAGATTATCACAGGAAGATACAGCTAAAACTAAGAATATTTTATGTATAGTGCTGCAGGATATCTCTGTTTGATGAGAGAAACAGGAAAATCAGTAAAAACCATCTTTCCATAAATCCTCTTTTACTCTAAATGCCTTCGCATAGGAGATCAATAAATGTTAATTGAATTAATAAATACAAAGTATTTCATATAAGGCCTGGGAAACTCTTTGTGTTGAGTTTACTGTTTTTATTATAGAGAACAGGTTTTGAGATTGAGACTTGGAAACCAGAGCCACAGCCAGACTGTTATTGATGAGTACCACAAAGATATTAGCAAAGCTCAATAGTTTATTCTTTGGGGTTAACCCTGACCTAGTGCGAGATTAGCATAAGCACATCAATAACCTAAGGAAATCAGGTCAAATTATTTTCTTTACTTCTTCAATTTGAAAGTTTGGGAAATTCTAGAAATTCTGTTCTTCCACAGAAGTTTTCTGAGTTTTTGTTTTTCATGTTCCTATACATGAGAACAGAAGTCAAATTCTTTGTTGCAACAGCCCTGTTAGGGTTGTAGATAGACTGCTAGCTCATTTGTACATGGCCTTTTGAAAAGGATTTTAAATATAGAGAATACAGAGTGATTAAGATAGTTACAAAAATTTTTAGAAAGTTGATTGTGAGGGCTCATTAATGGGGAAATGGTATTGCCCCAGCATTGAGAAGTTAGGTTTCAGAGGCTTTCCTTCTGGAATTTCCAAATTTCATGTAATTTAAAAGTCAAGGCATTGTCTTACCTAAAACAAGTTTAAATTCACTTTTCAGATTGGCAGTATTTTTGAGTTTTTGCTTTGTTTTGTTTTAACAAATAAAATCAAGATCTTTCCACAGGGACTTCTGATAAACAATATGTATCATTATTTTTTTTAAGGTTTATTTATTTTACTTGAAAGTCAGAGTTGCACAGAGAGAGAAGGAGAGGCAGAGAGAGAGAAAGAGAGAGAGAGGTCTTCCATCTGATGGTTCACTCCCCAATTGGCCACAACAGCCAGAGCTGCGCCAGTCTGTAGCCAGGAACCAGGAGATTCTTCCAGATTTCCCACACAAGTGCAGGGGCCCAAGGACTTGGGCCATCTACTGCTTTTCCAGGCCAGAGCAGAGAGCTGGATCGGAAGTGAAGCAGCTGGGTCTCGAACTGGCACCCATATGGGATGGGGGCACTGCAGGCGGTGGCTTTATTCACTATGCCACAGCGCCAGCCCCATATGTATCATTATATGAGTTAGTCAAAGGTACACCCCTCAGACAAACATGACCTTCTGCCTCTTTAGCTTAGTGAATTTTTGCTTTATCCAATATGGAAAAAGGAACAACTTGTCATGGTACCAGGAATGGTAGCTACATTTCTTGTCTTGTTATTGGTTAGGTATCCTTGTACACTGATCAGCTTGTACAACTACTTCAAAAAGTTCATGGGAAAATTAATTTTGGTGCAGAAATTTTGGATTCCATGCACAGTTTTTTCATGATGTGCATTTTTCTTGTACTTTCTGAGGATCCCTTGTATGTATGGATTTCAAAAATTTTTTGCACCACAACAGATTTTTTTGAAATTCCATTCCTACAACCTTTTAGGTTGTCTCCATATGTAGTATATCTTTTCATGAATATTCAAAGCTTCATGGAAATCCTTCCTTGCTTTCCACCAGTTACTAATAGACTATATTCAATTTGTTTTTAGAAATCAACCAGAATTCAGATGAAAGGTACAAACGTGACATGGAGAAAGTTCTGATAAAGGAGAGACATCTAAATGCCAATCATCTACTGGATTTGACTCCAGTAATCTTTAAGAGTGGAGGTGTTTCTTGCACTTGGTCTATGTGGGTAACAGTGAAAAGAATGGCTTTGAAGGGCCTTTGCCTCTGGTGGCTCCTGTTAACCTCCTCTGTCATTCTGAAGTCATGGCTCAAAGAACAGGGATCTTTTCCCATTCCTAAACACATTTTTGAAGTTCTCGGTGATTCATTCTTCTATAAATCCTATTTTAACATAAGAAAAATGTAACTCAGAATATCTTTATGGCTAGCTATTTAAGAAATTGCATTTGACAATTAAGAAAACAAGCTGCTATAGTGTATTTTATGACATAAGTGTCTCACTTTAATATGTCCTTTGCCAAATTAGATGATTTTATTTATTTTTTCATTTATTTATGTATTTATTTAATTTATTTATTTCAGGCTTAGTTGTAAAAGATAATTAGTTGTAAAACAAGTCAGCTTAGCATCCAAGCAAAGGAAACTAATAACTTGATGTGAAATACTGTCAGGGGCTGCGTGTGAGTTAGCAATAAATATAATCCTAGATCCTTCACTGGAATTACTATTATTCACTATTTACGCATGACCTGGAGTATGGTTCATCTTGGAATAGATTCAGAGCTCATCATCAGGTTTCCAAAAGGAACTAAGATTAAAATGAAAATCTTCAATGAGTTTAGTGTGTTTACTTTCTGGATAAAAATGGTCATGAGCAGCTATATGTATGCATGTTTGCATGTAAAAGCATGTGTTCCCATGTTTATCACAAAGGTGGTAGTGATGGTTCTGTATGACATAGACATTACAAGTAGTTCTGCCAGTCTTATTTATGGTTTAGAAAATAATATTCTTTCAACCCTTCAGTAAACAAAATGGGTGAATCTATGTTCTTTATTAATAAAGGGGTAAAATTTTACTTCCTTTTACCACTTTATTTGCCACATATGAGCAATATTATTTCTATTATTAAAATTAAGCAGATCTACTGAGAGAGGGGAAAGTGAACATTGCATAACTGGAATCCAAGACAACTTTTCTGGGCCAACACGGAAATGATCACCTCTTCATGCCAGGATAGCCAAATCTTTATGTCTCACTGGGGGAGGGGCAGTCATTCTTCCAGAGCAAGTTGAAGTTTAATTATTTTGCTGTGGAAAAGGTCATTATTAGATATATTTAAATCAATACAGGTATAGCATAGTGTTAGTGAAACGGTGCTTCTTATCTGTGGTGCCATCTTAAGCCCCAGGCACTATCTTAGACTCTAGACCCTGTCGCCATCTTGCACAGTAAGCCTCAGTCCTAAGCCCAGCCTGGCTCACTAGATGTCAGGTGACTAAAAGGCCCTACTGCAAGTGTCAGCTCCACCCCCACCCTAACAGGATTCGTTGTTCCCACTTCCCTACCCTCTGCAAGAATATAGCAGGACCTTCTTCCAGCACATGTGGTCTCTCACCCTCTCCCTCCGGCCTGTCGGGTTTCCCTCACCCAAAAATAAACCTTTCCCTTAACTCCAGTTTTTGGTGTGTTTTGTGGTGGCCTTACACACAGAACAAGAAATATTTAGTCCTTTTCAGCATAGTTTATAGTGAGAATATGAAGAAAAATAATGCTTGCCTGGTTCTATCCTAGATGCATAAATCAGTTCAGTTCGAAGCAAAGACTACTGAATACTGAATGTGAAAAAAAAAATCATCATTTGGGGAGACAGATGTGAAGAAAAGAGATAGGAGAAGAAAACTTTTGGTGGGAAAAGGTATATAAATAACTGTTCAATGAGACTAATCTCTGAAGTGTATAGTGAAACACAGTACAAAAACACATGACAATATTTTGGAAATTTCTTAAAGTTATACAATGTTCTAAAACTTCATAGTTGTATTCCCTTAAGTTCCTCAAGAAATCCACAGAGCTGAGGTCTGTGTCACTATGAATTGGAATATACTGTCCTCATGAAGTAGAGTTCACTTGTGATTTGCTTTGTTATTACAGTTATGCTGCCATCAGTTGACTCATGTATAAAAGCAATCCTTCCTAATAGCAGAAGTCAATCCTATAAGAAGGAAGCAGACAGTATAGCTCAAATTCATTTATATTGTCCATATAAATTATTGTTAAAAAAAGGAGAAAAATATCTTAATCTCATATCAAGATAGGTCTTTTTTTTCTGCTAAACTTTAATTTTAAAATTTTTGTTGATATATGGAGAAGTATCTACCTAGCATTTATACAAAAATAAGTCAAGTTAATATCTAGAAACACAGTTTTCTGAATCTGGTCTTACACTCATATCTAACATTTCTCCCATATGGTTGAGTATAAAAGGATTAAATTAATCAATTTGTCAAGTGATTGATTTTAGTTGATGTCATTCTATTTAGTTCTTGTTCTGAAATTATTTAGCAGTCATTTAATTTGACCCATTTTGGAAGAGGTGAAAAATGCATTTTCTGTTAGAATCTGTGTGAGTATTTATAGTTTTTGGCTGAACTATCTCAACAGTGTGAAAAGTGCTCTGTTACAATATGCGATGCACATTTCAAGATGACATCCTTTTCCATGGCTAAAGAAAAGACATGTTCTTTTACCAGTTGCCTATAAAACAAAGGAATCAGTTTAACTTGTTAATGTATTGACCCGATAAGGAAATAAGTGATCTACATATATATATTTATACTACTAAAAATGCTGTTAAATAAATTATGGTTAAAGAATAATGTTTTCTTTCCTTCACAGTAGAGTGCAATGATAGCAAAAAGCATGTTCTAAGAACACAGTCACACAGATAACAAGCCATGAAACACAGAATGATTCAGTGAAATCATTCTCAAACAAAAAACAGATAAAAGCCAGGCATTTTTCAAAGAATGCATTTCCAATGTACAGATCATACTTATGTTTAACAAGAGCCCGTAAGTGATAGATTTGCTCAGAGTGTGCCCATGGTTCAATTTTCAATTGACTGTACCATCTACAAACTCCAACAGTGCAAATGGACTGTGATGTTTTGTTTCACGGGTGTTGTGTGACCACAGGTACTGACAAGTGTAGAGGAGCAGGTCTTTATTTTCACCTCAGATTTTTAAACCACTAGTTAAAAAAATTTTAGAAACAGAATTAAAGATGAGTCTATACAATTAGTAACCACTTCCTAAAGTCTGCATTTAAAAAGCAAGCAACCATTCGTTAATAAAGGCCGCTCACACAGACAATGTCCTCTTTGCGTCTGCTGATTAAATAATGCCATAAATGAAAGGTTCAGTGTGGGAAGATATCCACCCTTGCACCAGCCTCCCAGATAGTCCAGGACATCTCAACAAACACTTGAAATGCTACCCAACCCAAGCCGCCACTTCACATGATTTATGATGTCATTAATGTCAAGCTATCAGTGGACAAGAGTAAAAGAGACAACAGCAAAGCTGACTAAAAACAAATAGTTTTGATTAAACTCAAGGACGTTCAGTACAGCTTTCAGCTAAAAGGCATTCATCATTTCCGAAGCTGACCTTGTTTTTTTTTTTTTTTACCTTCTTTTTTTAAAATCCTAAATGCAAACATAATGCACATTGGTATTCTTGCAGATTCTGAACCCGGTTATAACTGTGTCCTCTCTTTAAGGCAAAAGGAATGAAGAAAAAGCTATAGCACCTTTTTCTATGGGGATGATTGAGTCACTAATTGACCCTTTTCCTTAAACTCTTGCTTTCGCTGTCCTTTTATTTCCCTGAAGAATTCTGTCACTCTACTTCTAAATCATTTCAAAAAGGTTGGCTCCTCTCACTCTCTCTCCCCTTTCTATTTTTTAATGTCATTTTTATATTAAAAAGGAAAAGGGGCTTAAAATGTAAATAATCTAAAGATAAAAATATATGGGAAGGAAATTAGAGAAGCAAATTATTTCCATGTAAGCAGTTTTAACTACAAACAGTTGTAACTACAAACTGTGTTTTCTGGAAACAGATTATTCTTCAGAGTCTTAGTGTGTTTACATGTCTGGTAATGCACCGGCATGATACTCCTTTATCTGACATGGTCTCTGTTTAGAACATGCCAATTCTCTTAAGCAAGAACTAAAATATAAAAATGTAAAGGAGAAACAAATGATATGTCAGAGATTTTATTCTTTGTCAACATCCAATTGGACCAAGTCACCTCAGGAAATCTTATTTTATGCCCTTGTAAAAGCTGCCATAACTCATTCAAACAACAGGAGGAAACTAATAGTTCAGGCTTTACAAATATATTTTAAAAAGCTGTCAGCTACCCTCCCTTTTTTTTAAGGTAATAAGATTTTCCACTTAAGTCCAAATTCTAAATAGTGGTGTTCTCCCTACACATTTCTGATATCTTTGTGAGAAGCTGGGCCCAAATGCTTTCATTCCAATATTTTATTTTGTTAACCTAACATACTCCAAAATGATGAGAATTCTCAGTAGCTGCAGCTTTCATAAGCATTGCTATAAATTAAATTATCTTTCAATAGCAGAACAAGATTATTTATGGTATCTATTCTATGGTATTTAAATTTTCACTATACATGTTTTCTTATGTAAATTTTGAAAAATCAGTATCTTATGAAGGTTAAAATAAAAAATGTAGGAATGCATTTTTAAATAACTGCAACGCCTTCTGAAATACTGCTCATTTTGAGCTGGAACCATGTACTTGTATTCAAGCACACTGCTCCCCAAATTACTTAAATTTACTCCGATGAACAAAAACTTTCTGCTGAGTTTTTTTTTAAAATGGGAAATAAGACAGACTGTTTTATAAGTATTAACTGTGCATGAGAACATTTGTAATATCACCCTTGGAGAATAATAAACAGATACTAGAGATTGAAATTCTGACATAGTTTACAGAACAATAATCCAAACATCTGTTACAATGACAAGGGATTTGAACAGAATAGAGAATACATGGGAAAGCTATGCTACTTTTAGTTCAGTTATAACATTAAATCAAAGCATTGCAGCTCAAGGCAGCTTGCTGCTAATATAAACAATTTTCTACATATTCCTGGGCCACAAGCCAGATTTCAGGATTCAGTTACAAGTACAAGGTCAAGAGGGAATCAACAGTATGAAATTACTGCCTATGAATCAAAAGAATAAATGGATAATTAAATATGAAAACAAATTAGAAGGTATACTCTCATTTAATTCATCAAATGAATTTGTCGAGCAATTTTATATATGGAATTTGTTGCAGGAGCAGGATCAGTAGAAGCTTTAATGTACTTATTGATTAATCCCAAGCTATTAGCATTTTCCCTGAGTCAGGCTCACCCTGTCATTTTTTCAACATATATATATTTGATTCCATAAGAAAACCCAACATCTAATCATAATCATGAAGATAGATATCTGGATGTAATTTACTTTGTGGAAGAAAAGCAATGACGCTGAAAAACCATGTACTAATGCTATAAGCCAGTTTCCTTTAACCTGAACTTCTGAGACAATGCTGTGCAGGGAGATAGAGTCCTAGGTACTAAATGATCTCAATACAGTTACACTTTTACTAACATCTGTGTGAGCTTGCCACATTCTTTAGTACCTTTAAAATCTAACTTTCTGTCAATTCAGATTAGATTGCATCAAGTCCAAGATACTTTCTGCCATCAAAAATTGTATCTCTACATATGTATATGTGCATACTGATGTATGTGTTTGGACATATACATAGGTCAAATCCTTGAAATTAAGAATTCTAGTAAAGTTCTCAGTTTAGTAATATGTATAGCTTCAGATATGAGTAAAGAGTAATGTCAGCTATTGATTAGAATGAGGTTTTTTTTTTGGGGGGGGTGGCTACCTAAATTGTCTCTTATTTATAAATCTACCTCAAACTTGAAAAGAAACTGAGAACCCAGAATTCAGCACAGAAAACATCCTGTGTGAATTTGGAATGAGTCTGTCTGATGGGTGCAGAATTGCAAGTATATAATGACATAGTATCTGATCCCTCTAAATTATTCTGTCCTGAATGAAAGCAATGTACAGCATACTCCCCCTCAAAAAGTAGTTTCACAAAATGTAAGAAAACTATTAACTTTACGAATGGCTTCAACTTGATAAATAAATCAGTTCTATAAAGGAGGGTCTTCTAGTTTCAGGAAAGATAAACACATCATATTTTCTAAATCACCCCTGACTGCACACAGAGCAATCCAACACTTGGAAGTGAGAATTGTGTGCTAGATGTTGAGTGATCAAGAAGAAACCTGCTATTTCTGGCTTGAGAAGAGGAGACTCCTAAAGCTCAGAGAGAGTGGAGGAAATCTTCATTTTATTTCTTTTCATTTTCTCCCACTACACTACCAGTGGCTTTGCAGTCAAAACTCTCAGTGAGGAGCAATTTCTTTCTCGTAGGTGGAACCATGTGTCAGCAGGTTGAACAAGACTTTCTTGGCTTCTTTCTCCCTCTCTCTGTCTCTCTCTGTAGTTCCTTGTCTCTTAGTCCTGGAGGTGGTACAATCACAGAAGAGGGTAGTTTCTGACCACAGAATTGAAAAGTGAAACCCAGTGGACTGGAAAGGACCAGTGAAATTACAGAGAAGAAATATCTAGGGAGAGCAGTAATGTGTTTATTAATTCCTGGGTTAACCCCTGACTTATTCAAGCATGAATCTGAACCTAATTAGTTCATGAAAGACTTTGAAAACTGAGTTCAGGAATAGACTATGGTCTGGTGTCAGACTGTTTACTGAGTCATGCAGGAAAGAAAAAAATTAAACAGCATTACAAAAGCTTTGAAAAATTAAAATGACCTTGGACTCAGGCGTACAGAAGGATTATTTATTTAAATCAACATCCCCAAAGATATACATAGGCATAAAAATCAGAATGTAGTAGTTACGATGACCACAATACAAGCAAAAATCACTTGACATGTGACGACCACAGAAATCTCAACTCCAATGGGAAAATAAAATCTAGAGATACTCCTGACAAGTTTGCAGATATTAGATTAGTTACAAGGATTTGAAACCTATAGTATAATAATACTCCAATGAGCACTTGCAAACACTCTTGACTCTTATGTTAAAAAGAGAAAGTATTAACAGATAGTAATAGATATGAAGAATGGATATAAACGCACCTTATATGCTTCCAAGTGAATCAAAAACAAACTTTATGTACATCTAAATAAATAAAATGAGAAATAGTAAACAATTAAATAATCCTAGACTTTAAAACTCAACTTTCAGTAACGGATAGAAAAATTCAGCAGAATCCCTACAAGGAAATAGAAAACTTGAGAATCATTTAAACCAACAAGACCTAACATAAAACATTGCACCAAATAGTAGGAGCAGTATTATTTGCCAAGTGCATAGGGAAAATTTTCCAGGATAGACCATATGCTAAAACATAAAAGAAGCCTCCAAAAGTTAAAAAAAAAAAAAAATACAAAGTATGTTCTCCAACCACAATAAAATTAACTGAGAATAAAATTAATAGAGATGTCAACAAAAATAAAAATTTGAGAAAATCACAAACACATGAAAATTAAATGTATATCTACAAAGCCTTTGAGTCAAAGAAGAAATCACAACAGAAATTAGAAAATCCTACTAAAAGAAAGAAACAAGATCACAATAGATCAATATTTATGCAATGCTTAGAGACATATTGATAATTATAAATCATCACATTAACAGAGGAAAGATCCCCCAAAATGAAAAAATTAACTTTTCACCTTAAGAAAATAAAAAGGGCCGGTGCAGCGGTTCACTAGGCTAACCCTCCGCCTTGTGGTGCCAGCACACCGGGTTCTAGTCCTGGTCGGGGCGCTGGATTCTTTCCGGTTGCTCCTCTTCCAGGCCAGCTCTCTGCTGTGGCCAGGAAGGCAGTGGAGGATGGCCCAAGTGCTTGGGCCCTGCACCCCATGGGAGACCAGGAGAAGCTCCTGGCTCCTGCCTTCGGATCAGCGTGGTGCGCTGGCCGCAGCGCGCCGGCCACGGCGGCCATTGGAGGGTGAACCAACGGCAAAGGAAGACCTTTCTCTCTGTCTCTCTCTCTCACTGTCCACTCTGCCTGTCAAATAAATAAATAAATATATAAAAAGGAAGAGCATCTCAAACTAAGAATGAAAAATAAACTGTTAATTATTAGTGGAAAGAAATGAACTAGCTAATAGAAAAACAATTGAGAAAGATCAATAAAAACAAATATTAGCTCTGTAAGAAGATCGAAGAAATTGACAAACTATATATATACAGGGTATTAAAGGAAAGAGAGACTCCTGACATTACTAAATTCAAGAATGATATGGGGGATTCACCAATGCCAACCTTACAGAGTATTTAAATAAAAAAGATTATGAAGGAATAATAGAAACAACTTTTTACAAACAAATTAGATACTTTAATAGCCAGATTTCCAGACATACAATGGGGATATTGTAACTAAAGCAAGATGATGCTTTCATAAAAATAGATACATAGACCAATGGAACTAATGGAAGTCCAAGAATTAAATCCACACATCTAGCCATCTACAACCAACTTATTTTTAACAAATGTGCTAAAACTGTAGAAAGGATAGTCTCTTCAATAAATGGAGTTGAGAAAATTGGATTTCTGTATACATCTGAAGAAAAATAGACTCATAATGGATTGAGAATTTAAATGGAAGACCTGAAACTATGAAACTACTAGAAGAAAACTTAGGGGTAGCATTCTAAGACACTGGCATAGGCAATGCCTTTTTCTATGTCTCCAGAAGTAAAAGCCATCAAACCAAATGTAGACAAATTAAATTATATCCAAATAAGAAGCTTCTGTGCATCAAAAGAAAGAGAGGGAAGAGACAATTGGCAGAATGGGAGAAAATACTTGCAAATTAGGCATCTGATAAAGAGTTAATATGCAGAATACATAGGCACTCAAGAAATTCAACATCAGAACAATTCACAAAAGAAATGGGCAAAGTATATGAATCCACATTTTTGAAAAGAAAAAAATACAAATAGTAGCAAACACATGAAAACATGCTCAGTATTACTTTTCATCAGTGAAATACAAATAAAACATATAATGAGGTATTGTCTCTTTCCAGTTGGAATGGTTACTATCCAAAAGTCAAAAATAACAACACACCCATAAGAATTACAGAAAAGGCAATACACTGAAAAGCTAATACACTGTTGATGAGGACACAAACTGATATAAACATTATGGAAATTAATACTGGGATTTCAAAAAGTTAAAAATATATCTGACATATGAACCAGCTATCCCATTTCTGGGAATATATCCAAAGGAAATGAGGTCAGCCTATGAAAGAGATACCTGCACTCCCATGTTTACGGTGGCCCAATTCTCAATAGCTAAGATATGGAATAAACCTAGAAGTCTGTGAACTGATGACTTAATAAAGAAAATGTGATATATATATACATATATATATATACAGTGAAATATTACTCTGCCATAAAAAGAATGAAATCCTGATATTTCCAACAAAATGGATGAAACTGGAGACCATTATGCTAAGTGAAATAACACCCAGAAAAACCAATTCCACATTTTCTCTCATATGTGGAAATTACTATATGTATAAATTACTAAATGTACAGATGCTCTATTGTTTGATATTTATTGTAGATATTATCTTCAAGGAATTATATCCTTATTTAGTAATATTCTTCTTTCCTCACTTGGTGATTCTTGTTATGAATCCCAAGCTGTGTGATCTGCTTTCAGGAAAAATAGTTTGTGTGTGTGTATAGTATTTAAATCTGTGTGTACACTGAAGTCTTCTTTACAAATTTCTGTATTAATTGAAATATTTTAAAATAGAAATAAAAAGGCAAAAGGAGAAAATCTGGAAAAAATTATGGCTATTTCCAAATTATCTTTTCAAAGAAATTGTATTAGTTTATTTTCTCCTTAAAAAATGAATAGAGTGCCTCCTTCCCAGTCAGGTGAAAAATAGTATATGGCTGAATTTTAGTTTGCATTTATTTACTTACAAATAAGACTGAGCACCTTTTAATTAATTTACAAGATATTTGTATTTCTTCTTCTGTGGAGCATTTTTGAATTTTATTTGTCCTTTTTTATTGGATTGGTCTTTTCCCTTAATGATATATGAGATTATAGAAATACATAGCCATTTATCTTTCATATATATTGCCTACACTTATCCCAGTTTATCCTCTTTTGGTTTTGATTATCATTTGATGCTGTCAAAATAATAATTTTTAAATAATTTGTTATTTATATAAGATGAACAAATTTCATGTATTTAATATATACAGGTTTAGGAGCATAGTGATACTTCCTGCCCTACCCTCTCTCCTGCCCACGTTCTCACCCTCCCTCCTCTTTCATTTCTTATTCTTTCTTTTTAATTTTTACAATGACATACTTTCAGTTTATTTTTTAATTGGAAGCTTAACCCTCCACTAAGTAAAGAATTCAACAAATAGTAGGAAGAAAAAAACAGATTCCTCAATGGTAGAGACAAGGGCTATAAACAATATGCAAATCTCAAAATGTTGATTTTGCTCATATACATTACATTTTTTTGTACTCTATTAGTTACCACAGATAAGGGAAAACATGATATTTGCCTTTTTGAGACTGGCTTATTTCACTAAATATAATGGTTTCTAATTACATCCACTTATTGCAAATGACAGAATTTCATTCATCCTTTTTTTTCATTCTTTCTTGCAATTAACATTCCCTTTTTTATTATTTAATGAATGCATTTTTACATAGATACAACTTTAGGAATACAGTGGTTCCTTCCCCATACCTCCCCCCGCCCCCCGCTCCCATCCTACCTCTCATTCCCTCTCCCATCTCCTTCTTCATTATGGATCATTTTTAGTATGACTTTATATACAGAGGACCAACTCTATGCTAATCATAGATTTCAACAATTTGCCCCCATGCCCACATACAACATGTATAGAGTATACCTTGGGGAGAGAATTTGCAGTCAATTCTCATATAGCAATTCAATAGGGACAGAAGTCCCACCTGGGGAGCAAGTGCACAATGATTACTGTTGTTCCTTTAACAATTAATACCCCCCTTTTTTTTTTACGTCAATGATCATCCAAGGCTCTTGTCGTGTTGAGTAATATTCCATAGTGTATACATACCACATTTTCATTATCCAGTCATCAGTTGATAGACATGTGGGTTGATTCCATGTCTTAGCTATTGTGATTGAGCTGTAACAAATATGAGGGTACATAATAACTCTTTTATATGTTGATGTCATTTCGTTTGGGTAAAATAACGGCTTTGTCATATGGTAGATTGATTTTCAGATTTCTGAGGACTCTTCATACTGCCTTCAGCAATGGCTTTACTAGTTTACATTCCCACCAAAAATGTAGTGGAGTACCTTTTTCTGCACATCCTTACTATCATTTGTTGTTTTTTGATTTCTGTATGAGAGCCATTTTACCTGGGGTGAGGTGAAACCTCATTATTTTTATTTGCACTTCCCTCATGGGTAGTGATCTTGAGCATTTTATGGTTTCCAGATCTTGTCACACTTAAAAAACCTTTTTAATGCCGGCGCCGCGGCTCACTAGGCTAATCCTCCACCTTGTGGCACTGGCACACCAGGTTCTAGTCCCGGTCAGGGCACCGGATTCTGTCCCGGTTGCCCCTCTTCCAGGCCAGCTCTCTGCTGTGGCCAGGGAGTGCAGTGGAGGATGGCCCAAGTACTTGGGCCCTGCACCCCATGGGAGACCAGGAGAAGTACCTGGCTCCTGCCATCTGCGGCGGCCATTGGAGGGTGAACCAACGGCAAAGGGAAGACCTTTCTCTCTGTCTCTCTCTCTCACTGTCCACTCTGCCTGTCAAAAAAAAAAAAAAAACAAAAAACCCAAAAACAAAAAACTTTTTAATGATCTCTTTTAATCCTCATCATAAAGTTGTGAGACTGGAAAAAAAAAAAGAAGTTGAAAATCTAAAAAGTCCTATAACAATTAGAGAAATTTAATTAGTAATTTAAAAACTTCCCACAAAAAAATTTCAGGATCAGACAGCTTCATTGATGAATGCTACCAAACATTAAATAGTACTTAGCATCAATTCTTCATAAATTCTTAAAAAATAGAAGACAATGATAGACAGCTTAAATCACTGTATGAAGCCAATGTTCTAATTTAAATATTAATTTTAGGGTGCCACTCCAAAGCCTTGTGTGTTAAAGGCTTAACTCCGGTGACACTACTGGCATAGAGTGGAGATTTACTCCAAGTATGGTGTTTAGGAGATGGGCCCACTAGAGCTCCTTAATTCATCGTGCTGGAGAACCTTTTTTCTGCCAAGAGCCATCTGGATATCTTTAATACCACTTGTGGACTATACAAAATTATCAACTTAAAAGTTAGCCTGATACAATTATTGACTATTTAGTCTTATCTGCAGTTGCCTTGGCAGGGCCAGACTAAATGATATCATAGGCTTTATACAGCCCACAGGAGGGTTGTTCCCCCCCTGCAAGTTATCATGAAAGGGTTGGTTCTATCAGCCTGGATTGGGTCCAACTGTTCTTTCTCTGCCTCTTGGCTCTCCATGTGATCCTTCCTCCACACACACTCTGCCACTGACACCCCTTTACCAGATGGTGGAATCAATGGACTTGCCTGACCTTGGACTGGGAACCTCCAAAATCACATCTTTCTTCACAAGCAGCATGTGTTATTACTCTAATACCAAAACTGGACAAAGACATCACAAGAAATCTGTGGATAAATATCCTTAATGAACAGAGACCCAAAAAGACTCAATAAAACCTCAAACAAACCAAAACCAGCAACATAGACAAAAAGGATTGTATGACATGACCCTATGGGATTTGTCCCAGAGAAGTAAGGTTGTTTTGGCACCCCAAAATAAATCAGTTAAGTACACCATATAATGATATTTAGGGAAAAATTTAAAAAATAAAAGAGTGAATTTGGAGATGTATCATAACATAGACAAAAATTAACTTAAAATGAATCACAGGCCTAACTGCTATATAAAAATATTAGAGGGCAAACTTAGGTGTAAAGCCCTGTAAATCAGGGTTAGGTGATTTTTTTTTTGGATGTGACACACAAAGTAAGACAGAAGAAAAAATAAATTACATAAAATTTAAAAATTATACTACAAATGGCACTATCAAGTAGTAAAAGACAATTCATAATTGTCGCTCCCCGTCTTCGTGGAGGAATGACACAGGACCCTGCGTTGTTCTTTCGTCTGCTCGGCCCTCCCCGGGTTTGCTGCTGGTTCTTCCCGGGTTGGCTACCAACCCTTCCACCTCCGTGGAAGGGCGGTTCCCCCTGCCACGTTCCCCACTTCCGCGGGGGAGCGGCACACCGCCAGCCGGCTCTCTCGGGGGCTGCACAGGTGTTCCTTCAGATAGATGTTCCTGGTGCATGTTGTCTCTCTCCTCCTTTATAGTCCTCTTCCACCAATCCCAACTCTGCTACCCACAAGCCGAGTACACTGCTCTCCTCCAATCAGGAGCAGGTCCTACAGTTTATTGGTTGAACTGGAGGCAGCTGCGTAGAAGCTGTTTCTCCCTTCTCAGCGCCATATTGTGGGAGAGCAGATGTATAGAATGTCTTAATTCCAGTAACTTAGTCTAGTCCAGGTTGCTCCCCACAATAATAAAAGAAAATGTTGATGTTTTGTTGTCTGATAAGGGATTTGTATCCAAAAATATAATGAACTCTTACCACTCAATAATAGAAATACAAATAACTATTAAACATGCACAAAGAATTTTAATAGTCGTTACTCCAAAAGAGATATATAAATGGACAATGTGCATATGAAAATGTGCTCTATATTACTAATCATTAGGGAAATGCAAATCAAAACCAATGTCAGATACTACTTCACATATTAGGATGGCTGTGATAAAAAAGAGGTGCACTAACAAGTTATGGTGAAGAATGGATAAGTTATAATTCTTATGTGTTGTTGTTAGGAATTTAAAGTGATCCAGCACCTTTGGAAAACAATTTAGCATCTCCTCAGAATGTTAAACATAGAGTTACCACATTGGTAACTCCCCAAAAGAACACAATGGCAGGGCTGAACCAGGTCGAAGCCAGGAACCAGGACCTTCATCTGGGTCTCCCATGTAGGTGACAGGGGCCCAAACTCTTGGACCATTATCTGCTGTTTTCACCAGGCCATTAGCAGAGAGCTGGATGGGAAGTGGAGCATCTGGGACTATAGCAGGTGCCTATGTGGGATGCTGGTGCTACAGATGACAGCTTAACTTGCTTACTACAATACCTGTCCCTGATTTATATCATTCTTGAATTTGACTAAGTGTGCTTTATAGCTCTGTATTTGGACCACCTTGGTGCATGCTCCAAGGAAACTTGAATAGAATGTGTATTCTGCTTTGGTTGGGTAAAACATTCTATAAATGTCAATTAGATCAAGTTGATAAGTAATTCTACTCTGGTACTATATCTGTATTGATATTCTGTCTGCCTGATCTGTCAGTTCCTGACAGGGTACTAAGGGGTGTTTAAGTCTGTAACTATAATATTGGCTTCTTCTAATTATTCTTTTAGTTCTAATACTTTTTAACCTCATGGGTTTTGGGTATGTTTGTGTGTGTGTTTGTATGAAGGTAAGCGTATGCATGTATATATGCAGTCATGTGTCTCTTCATGAAAGAGAAATAGTCTGAAAAATGTGTTGTTGCCTGCTTGTGAGCAACATGTTGAGACGGCTACAGTGTTACCAGTCTATCCAATCTTATTGGTCCATCATTGTAAGTGCATTACGTCATTGGCTATAATGTCATTAGGCAGAACATTACTCTGTAGGATCCTTGTATCTTCTTTTATCACTGTGCGATATTTGTTGTTATGTTTGGTAATCTTCCTTGTTCTGATGTCTACTTTGTCTGAAATTAATTTATAGCCACTGCAGCATCTTTTGCTCAGTGTTCCTGTGCTATACCTGCATGTCTTCCTTGTACTTATAAACAGAGCCTTTTATAAGCCTCCAGCTTATTTTTATCCATTCATTCAATTTCTACCTTTTAATTTGTATATTTAGAATAATTGCTGTAAAGCAGTGATTAATACTTGTATCAATAAAATGGAGCTTCAAAAATTTTATGGAAAGCAATCCAATTTTGCATGAAATTTTTAAGCTTCCTATGTGTATGCTAATTGTAACTAATATTGAACTCTTGTATTTGTTTATTTTTTTCTTTTATCCCCATTTTATACTTTCCTTGTATTCATTAGGCACTTTATATGATTCCATTTTGTTTCAATTCAGAAGATATCAATTATACTTATTTAATACATTTTACCATTCAAACAACTGTATTCCTTCACAGGTAGTGCAGATAACTTGCAGCACAAAATTCTCAGTGATCACTCTCCCATCCGTTGTGACATTGCTGTCACATATTTCACTTTTCTTATTTTTTTTTTTTTTTGACAGGCAGAGTGGACAGTGAGAGAGAGAGACAGAGAGAAAGGTCTTCCTTTGCCGTTGGTTCACCCTCCAATGTCCGCTGCAGCCGGTGCACCGCGCTGATCTGAAGGCAGGAGCCAGGTACTTATCCTGGTCTCCCATGGGATGCAGGGCCCAAGCACTTGGGCCATCCTCCACTGCACTCCCTGGCCACAGCAGAGAGCTGGCCTGTAAGAGGGGCAACCGGGACAGAATCCGGCGCCCCGACCGGGACTAGAACCCGGTGTGCTGGCGCCGCAAGGCGGAGGATTAGCCTAGTGAGCCATGGCGCTGGCCTCACTTTTCTATAACCCATTATTACCTAGTACACTGTTACTATAATTATTTTAAAAATAGAGTTGTTTTCCACATTAATTAAGAATAAGGAAAATAAGATTCCATTTTATAATTGTTTGTTCCTTGTCTGATTTTTCCTTCTTTTCAAAAATGTGGATCCAATTTTTTTTAACCTGTATAATTTTTATTCCATATAAAGAACTTCATTTAACCAAGCACCCTTAACAAGGCTGATTTTCTAGTGATAAATTCTTTCCATTTATTTTTGCTAGGAAATTCTTTATTTTTGTTTTCTGGAAGGATGGTTGTGCTGCAAAGACTAGGTGGGCAGATTTTTTTTTTCAACATTTTTAATATTGTACTACCCTATCTTCTGTCCTTTTTTTTTTTAAGATTTATTTATGTATTTATTTCAAAGTCAAAGTTACACAGAGAGAAGGAGAGGCAGAGAGAGAGAGCGAGTGAGCGAGTTCTTCCAACCACTGGTTCACTCCTCAGTTGTCCATAATGGCCGTAGCTGTGCTGATCCGAAGCCAGGAGCCAGGAGCTTCTTCGGGGTCTCCCACGAGGGTGCAGGGGCCCAGGGACTTGGGCCATCTTCTACTGCTTTCCTGGGCCACGGCAGAGAGCTGGATCGAAAGTGGAGCAGCCGGGACTTGAACCAGTGCTCATATGGGATGCCGGCACTGCAGGTGGCAGCTTTACCCGCTAGGCCACAGTGCTGGCCCCTCCCCTATCTTCTTTCTTGCATGATTTCTTGGTGAGAAATCACTTAATTCTTACATTGTTCTTCAATAGGCAACATATCATACCACCATCTCTTTTGAGACTCCCCAGCCCCCATTTTGTTGGGGTGAGCATTTGGTGCAGCAGTTGAGACACCACTTGGGACATCAGCATCCCATATAGGTTAGAGTACTGGCTCTGCTTCTGACTCCAGCTTCTGGCTAATGCATGCCCTGGAGGCAGCAGGTGGTAGTTTAAGTGTTAGAGCCCTGCCACCATCTGGGAGACCTGGATAGAGGTCGAGATTCCTGTCTTCAGTCCCACTCAGCCTGGACTGTTGCAGGCATTTGAGGAGTGAACCAGTGGAGGGAAGATCTTTATCTGTCTCCATCTCTCTTAGCCTTTCAAATGAATAAATATAAATAACAAAACTCTTGCTTTCCTAAAAAACTACTTTTTGTGGGGCCAGTGCTGTGGCATAGCAGGTAAAGCTATGTCTTTCAGTGCTGGCATCTCGTACTGGCGCCCGTTAGAGTTCCTGTTGCTCCACTTCCAATCCAGCTATGGCCTGGGAAAGCAGTAGAAGATGGCCCAAGTCCTTGGGCCCCTGCACCCATGTGGGAGACCCAGAAGAGGCTCCTGGCTCCTGGCTTCCGATTGGCCCAACTCTGGTTGTTGCAGCCATTTGGGGAGTGAACCAGCAGATGGAAGATTCTCTCTCTCTCTCTCTGCCTCTGCTTCTGTATCTCTGCCTTTTAAATAAATAAATCTTTAAAAAATGCTTTTTGTGATTTCTTAAAATTAAACAGAATATGTGTTTTTATTATTAATTTTTTATTGTATTTATTTGGTGTTCTCTGAGCTTCTTGAATCTGTAGCTCTGTCTCTATTATGAATTTTGGAAACTTCTCAGCCATTATTATTTCCAGGACTTTTGCTGCTCCATTTTTATTTTTTTTTCTTTTCCTTCTGATTGTCCACTTATGATTTTGTTACACCTTTTGAAATTGTGACACAGTTCTTAATGTTCTTTCCTTTTATTTGTTTCTTTTTTTTTCCTCTCTTGCATTTCAGTTTAGGAAGTTTTTCTCTTCCTTCCAGTTTGGTAAGTTTCCATTGACCTAATTTTATGTTCATTTTTTAATTTTAATTTTTCTCTTGACCATGTTGTACCCATCAGAAGCAGAGTTCACTTCTGTTATTGTGGGGTTTTTCACTTCACATTTCCTTTTGCTCTTTTCTTACAGTGCCCGCCTCTCCAGCTTACCTTGCCTGCCTCTTCTTGTAAGCCATGCATCTTACTCAGGATCGCCTTTAAAGTAGCCACCTACCGTCATTCTTCCAAATTCTTTGCTTGATAATCCCAGTATCTGTGTTACATACAAGTCTTCTGAAGATTGCTTTCTCCATGCACACTCTCGTTTTGCAGTGGGCCTTGAAGCTGCAGAGGGTAGTGGGCACTGGGGTAAATAGTTCTTCCCTATTAGATTTATGGTATTCCAGCAAAGGGTTGTGTGCTATAGGTTTAGGTGCCCAAGGTCTCAAATTCCTCAGACACCCTTGTTTGTATCTTTCCCTTGCTTGAGGCCTCCCTTGTTCTGCTCCTTTGATATAGTTCTGCGGCTTTTAGCTCTGGGTAAAACACCTCCCTCCGTGTTACTGAAGGCCTGTTATGGTGCTTAAGTGAATGTGTGTTTGGGAGGTGTTGTAGACTGCAGAGGAAGTCTAGGTTTGTGTCTTGGGATTGTAACCTTCAGAAATGTTTCTGCAGTAGTACAATGCCCTCTGATCCCTTCTTTGGCTGCAGTAATGACTATCTAGTTTTTAAAGTCCTGTTCCCTGTGGCCATGGTCTTTCTGCCTCTTAGGTAGTGGGGATGAGTGCCTTCCCTCGACTGTGGTAAGTAAGCCTTGGGAGTTGAGTTCTGGCAATGCCCTCTGTCTGGGCACTTTCCCTGTGGAGAATGCTGTAGGCATAGTTTACATTGCAATTCCTTTTCTCCCCTGCAAGAGGCACAGGGATCTTTTCATATCCTCGGTGTGAATACCTGGTGGACTTCCACATGAAAAGCCCAGGAAGTACAGGATCTCATGATAATGTGAGACTGCAGCCTACAGAAGTCTCTTCCCCCTCACCCCGTCTCTCTCTCTCTTGCTTCCCTTCAGCCTCCAGCCACTCAACAGAATGACACTTAAGTGGTCTCACCAGCATCTACCTTCCCTGACGTCTACCCCACATTAGCACCTCTCAGTTGCTTTATCTCTCTGGATGTGTCTTTCTACCCAAACTTCAGAGAAGATTTGAGATGGGGCAAAGATAAAGAGTGATTTTTCAGGCTGTTTGAGCTTTTTTCCTATTGTATAGACAGGAGTAACAGATTCTACACTCTACCTGTTTGTCAAGGATGAAACTGTAAGTTCCTTTTGTTTCTCTGTTTTATCTATGACAACTAGCATGATGGACTTGATTGATTTTCTTTCTCCGCAAACTGGCAGGTAAGCTTCATGCAGGCAGGACTTTCTTATCTTTGTGAGAGATTTTTCTTGGAGTATCAGTAAAGCTTAGAGTACTCTTTGTTTCACAGTATTAATCAAGAATATTTGTTGATTTGAATTCACCATTTTGCAAAAATATGTGTTGAAACTCTAAGGTTGTCAAAGAATCCTGCTTCCACTTAATCTCCAATTTCCCCTACTTTTCCTGTCTCCTTCACATACCTTTCTATCTCTGTTACATTCTTGTTGAGAGCATTCTAAAGTGAATGGTAATAATTCATAGGAAAATAATCAATTGGGTGCTTATTGTTAGGGTCATTTAACCATTTTGGGGATAATTGATGTAAACGATGAGCAATAATCCTCATCTCAAATATTAACTCTAATAGATCAGTAGTCATTGCTTTAAAAGGTGCAATATGAAAAATAGTGAAGCCATATTTTAGGTTCAGTGGCAGTTAAATTCCATAATCAGTGATGCTTCTCTGTCTACTTGGTAAAAAGAGTCATGGCTCCCTTGCTCAAGACATGCCACCCCTGGCCATTGGCACACAAGCAAGTGTTGCTTATTTTTAAATGAATGGCAGCATGATTTCCATAACTGTCTTAACTGAACACTTTCTAATTTAGCCTTCTCACAAATATGCATTATCATTTTAATATTGTATTATTAATTAATAATGTTTTGTGATTATTTATTTATACAAACAATTTCAACTTTAGTGCTTTCTAATAAATGAAAATTCCTTTAGTTTCCAGTAACTGGTAATATTTCTTCTTACATGTGTAATTTTAGGTCAGCCTACTTAGATTTAACTTGAATTCTCCACTGGTTTATATATGTTAACTTTCCCATTTGAATCATATTTCCATTAGCCTTACAATATTATATTTACTAGGGTCAAATGTAATCAATTTGAAATTTATTTGGGTATATTTGATTTCTAGGAATTCAAATGTGGATTAAGTGGTTAGAATTTAACATTTTTATTTTCAATGATAAGAACTTTAAGCTACTGACTCTCTAAAGTTATGAATATAACCATTTTAAACCCTTAGGAAAAACCTAGAAGTTGCATATCCAGTTCAAAATAAATGGTAGGCTTTCATAACTTATAGAGGATAAATGTTGGGTAGACACAATTTGAACACTGTACTTTTTCATATTGGCACGACACTGTCAGTGAAATCATTTGGACAAAGAGCTTCACAATTTTCATTTTGAAGTCTAAAAAGTATTAGGGACATTTTCTCTATTTTAATTACAGAGTGAAATATGATGGCTATTTTTTTTCTCTTTGTACTAGCCTTGACAATACAGTCTCATTTCTTATCACTAGACATTTATTATTATTATAATTTTTGTATTTTCAAGTTAAATGTGATAACTCTAGAGCAGTTGGATTCTGGTGGGATAAAAGTGTACTATCAGAAAGCAGTGCAGGTTTGATTTTCTGAAAGGTAGAGATGAAGCACGGTGAAGTTCAGCAAGATGTAGAACGTTGATGTATTTGGATTGAATCCAGATCTACTACAGCAATTCCATTATTTTTATACCCTGGAGTAGTTCAATATGATTGTTTGATTTACTGCCCTTACTAGTCTTCTCCTTTATTATGCCCTTTTTGGTTCCTTGGACTAGCATTTAAAGCTTCAGAGTAAAGCACGAAGTGACATTAGATCAAGTTATATGTTGTAAGAGCTTTAAAGCAATTGGGTATAGTAAAGCCCAGATCAAATAAAAATTAGAAAAATTGTTAAAACTTTAATAGTCAGTAAATTAGAATGAATCCCTGTGTTTTAGGACGAGCAAGACTTTCTTTTCCCCTCTCTTGATTTGCTTTGCTTTGGTGCCCCAGAGATGTTAATTTTATTCCATCCAGTTTTAAAATGTTAATTGTACATGTCAAAACAAAAATGTCTTCCTGGAACTGGATGTCACATAAAAAATGTCATATTGAAAGAAACTGAAACATGAACTCTAAGTGCTTAGTTAGTTAAATTAATATTGACTGGCTAATACTACATGTAGTGGAAAAAGCTTTGTAGGGTCTTAAGTAATAATATGAAGACTACATCTCAGTTACTAATGTTTTATTATATTTTAAAGATGGAAAGTTTAACTGTATTTGGATGGTCAGACTGATCTGACAGTTCTCTGACCTAACCTGGTTACTCTACCAGATGTGTACTGAGTGCGGTAGAGTTAAATGTACTTTCTTCACTGTATGGAATCATCACAATGGCTAAAGTGCCTGGGCATAATCATTCTAAGCTATTTCCTATGCTGGTCAATGGAAGAACCAGAAGAAGGTATATCAGTAAATTATTGAATACAAAAGTGGCGTCATTGGTAAAGTCATCCATATACTATTTTTTTAACAGCAGTTTATGGGATATGTTAAATATGATAATTTCTTCAGCCTGGGGAGATTTACTGTATATTCAACCCAGTGAGTTGTTGTGCGCATCATCATAGTTGATAAAAATATTATTGCCATATTTCAGCAACTAGACAAATATCCCAAATTTAATTTAAAAGGCAGAGACCAAGGAAAAACTGAAAGCTACATGGTAAATTATGAACTTTGAATTGTGTTTGAGGGGCTCTAATAAATGTTAGAGATTTTCTTCTCTTGTTCAGGAACAAATTATTTGAGAATGATATCTTTGGGATTAGTCCGATGTTCCATTTTCCATTACAGCAGCCTCTCAAAACCAGCTACAGTTAGCTTGGAGTTCTCTATGCTTCCTATCTGGAAGCTCATATATTTAGGGCATGAGAGCCTAGAATGCATTTTTAAGGAAGCAACATTTGGGGCCAGTGCTGGGGCTTAGCGGGTAAAGCCGCTGCCTCCAGTGCTGACATCCTGTGTGGGCGCCAGTTCAAGTCCCAGCTGCTCCATTTCCTATCTAGCTCTCTACTACTGTCTGGGAAAGCAGTAGAAGATGGCCCAAGTCCATGGGCCCCTGCACCCGTGTGGGAGACTTGGAGGAAGATCCTGGCTTCTGGCTCCTGGCTCCTGGCTTTGGATCGCCGCAGCTCTGGCCATCGCAGCCAATTGAGGAGCAAACCAGCAGATGGAAGACCTCTCTCTCTGCCTCTCCTTCTCTCTGTGTGTAACTCTGACTTTCAAATAAATAAATGAATCTATAAAAAAAGAAAAAAATCGAGGTTGGCTCTGTGGCATAGTGGATGCTTGTTCGAAACCTGGCTGCTCCACTTCCTATCCAGCTCTCTGCTATGGCCTGGGAATGCAGTAGAAGATGGCCCAAGTCCTTGGGCTCCTGCACCCATGTGGGAGACCCAGAAAAAGTTCCTGGCTCCTGGCTTCAGATGGCCACAGCTCTGGCCATTGCAGCCATCTGGGGAGTGAATCAGCGGATGGAAGACCTCTCTCTCTCTGCCTCTCCTTCTCTGTATAACTCTGACTTCCAATAAATAAATAAATCTTTAAAAAAATAAAAGAAAGCAACATTTATCCTCAAATATTAGAGTTTTTCATTTTCATTTATATTTATATTATTTATTTGACATTATCTTGAATAATTTTTATGTTTGGTTTTACCAAAAGGGAAAAATGCATTATACATAATCAGAAGAAGAAAAAATATCTTCTTAATTAATATGCTTAGCACTTTAATTAGACATAGTTTTAATTATACAAACTTGTTAAAATATACCTTTTCAATGGAGACTTTTTACATTGATTGCTAATGTTAACTCCTTATGACCAACTCAGCATTTAAATCACATGCTAATTTATTACTAGATGTAAGTGTTAATTGAAATTTCGAAATAGAATGTTGGGAGGTATAAAGTACCTTGTTTATGCAATTAAACCTAGTAATTAACAATAGATTCATGTTGGATTTACAGCACACAAACTTGTCACCAATCAAACAAGACTTGTGAGGTTAAAAAGTAAAAAAAATGTTTTTGAGTATTGAAAAATACAGAGCTTTATAATATATAATAATCATTTAAGATAATTTAAATGTGCTTAAGAATAAGTAGGGAGTAACATAGGAAAGTGGAAAGAAAACGATGTTTTAGGGTTGATATGAAGTGAATAACTTTGCATGAAAAATTAAGATTCTTCTCAACCTACCTTAAATAAAGCATCCGGTGCATGATAGAGATGGATCACTTGCTCTCATAAATCTGGCATTTAAACTGAACTAGTTATGAATATTCGTGACAGAAAGATTTAGCTGTATGCCTCATCCCCCCACCAGTGACTAAATAATTAGTCTCTCAGTTAATCTTCATTACCATTGTCATCTTCCACCTTGTCCTTTGAAAACAAGATTGAAATAGAAGGATATCTGGAAATTCATATTGAGAAATATGAGGGCTGTAAGCCATTCATATGACAAAGGTGCTTGGAAGCGACAGCAAAAGTTATTTCATCTAATCTATAGATACACCAATGTTAAATTGATTAAAATTTCAAAGGGGATTTCAGTGCATGGTAATGCTGATGAATAGTCCATAGACAGCAAAGGGTAAGATGAAATGCAGGCTAGGAGGAAGCACTAAATTGTCTTTCACATTCCTGGTGCTTCTCTATTGTTCCTGCTCCCTGCCCAGCCCCCTAGCCCCCCACTCCCCCCCCCCCCCCCCCCCCGCACACACATACAGCTATGACTGCGATTTCATAGCTCACAATTGCTACCAGAAAGGTGCTTATGTGATATGAACTAAGGTTTGGAGTATGCTTTCTGTATCCCGTTATGGGTTCTGTAAGAGAGCAAGAGAGATGGATAGAAAGTTATCCTTAGGAATTACATTCTCCATCACTGGGTGGGCAACATCACATAGACACAGTTGACTGGTACATTACTAGAGTTAGAAATCCACAAATGTATGTGTTTTTTTTTAATAACAACTAATTATAATTCTATTTAGTATCTACTAAACAGCAGGCAAGTTGATCATATGTTGTCTAATTCTTGGTCTAATGCTGCCCTAATGTTATTAATTCCCTTTCTCAGACAAGGAAATAGGGGACAAAGAGGTAAAGGAATGTGTTCAAAGTACTCGCAAGTTTGTGGTTGAACAGTAGCTTGAACCCATATTTGCAAGATTTCAGACAAAGTTGTCGGATGATTTTACTTGTCTGGAACATATCTCAATTACTTCTACTTCTTTTGATGAATCAAACAAGGACAAAACACACTGAGGAAAGCTAAGCTGTGTGGAGAAAAATGAAAGCAAGCAAGCAAGCAAGCAAACAAGGAATGGAGTGCTGTTTTATTTTTTAATTTTGAGTTGGAGTGTTTTCTTAAAATTAGACTCTATCCTTGAAATTTTGATGTTAATAAGTATTTTATTCATTATAAATTTAAAACAAAATCTCTTTGGATGTGCATATTTTCTGGAACCACGTTTCTGTGCAGACAGGCTATATTGGGTTTAGGGCTTGTGAAATCCTACTGAAGTTATTGATCAACTACTACAGTTTCACCCATTTTCCCACACTCACAGAGAGCTCTCCGTAGGGTGTTCTCTGAGCTCTTCCCTGGTCTTCATTATTTGTGTGCAAGAGCAGATAAACAGAGGCTTCATTGGAATTCAACAAGAGGAGTATCTCTAGTGAAATTTAGAGAATTCACCTTCCTGTCAATAACAGATTTAAGAAAGTTTTGTTTTCAACATTTCAGTTGAAAAGTCACTTATTTTTCAATACTTTTTTACAGGACTCAGTATCTAAATCAGGTAAGACCATCTTGTATTGTCACCAAGTGATGAATTTATTTGTGAAAGAGAGAGTTGCTCTTTTGTTTTTCATTTAGAAATAAATACATGCATTTTTCTTCCTAGACATGAATTAATTAGTGCTTTTCTGCCCAGGCATTTCCAACATGAAAAGAATGTAAAGCTAGAACCATCAACATGATTAACATGGGAAACAAAGAGTTAGAGAAAGTAGTCCAGCAACAAATATATAAACCTGTAAGTCTGTTATAAACTAATAAAATATGCTGTGAATTAAAAGTAGTTTGATTAAAAGTTAATTTGATTCCAGGTTTTAACTTTCTAGTTACATTGTGTTATCTTCCTATATCATCTTCCTACCAAAGTAAGAGGTTAAAGGGAAGGAATTGGTCATTTCAATATAAGAACTGTGACGTGTTGGTGCCCAGTGTGGAAGTCATTGCTGCCTTTGCTGCTAGGTGCCTCTTTTTCCATAGTGAAATTTCTTTTACAGGGTGGGACACCAGTTAAGGTCATTGTAATTCTAAAGTAGAAAATCAGATTTGGCAAGGATTTAGAGATGTATGTGCTTTAAAACTAAACGGCAATGCAAATCATAACATTCTGGGCTCTTTTCAAAAGTCGAATTCTGGGAAGCATTTAGGAGTTCCTTAAAATATGCTTGGCTCAAAATCTAGTCACCCAGAAGAATATACGCATAGGTAAAATCAGTGCAGGTCAGTGATGAATATGAGTGCACTGCCATCCTCTATTGCTGTTTGAGTTCCCACTCAAACACGACTTGATAGAAGAAAGTAGGTGGTTGAAAGAATACATAGATGGTTTTCAGAAATCCTGTACCTAAAGAAAATGTGGCATGTATACTTGATGTAATACTACTCAGTAATAAAAAAAAAATGATATGCTGCCTTTTGTAACAGAATGGATGCAACTGGAGACCATTATGCTTAGTGAAATAAGCTAGACCCAACAGGATAAATATCATGATGGTTTTTTTTTTTTTAGTGGTAGATAATATATACAGTACAAAAAAAACCTTAATGTATATGATTGAAATTGACATCTTGGAATTTGATTATTTGTTACAGCCCTTGTCATATTCTTGTGGGATAGTGGTCTTCCTACATTTTACTTGTTGAACTCTTTATTTAGTGGGGGATTAAGCATGTGATTATAAAGTACATTAAAAATGTTAGTACAAAAATAGAAAGGAAAGAAAGAAAAGGGAGGGAATTCAAGAATTGTATCTATGAACTACGTGAAAATTTTTTCTCTTTATATTATTAAAAAACAAATAGTGCACCAGTTTAAACTTCAAATTCTGTATAATAGAAAAGTCCATTCACTCTTAGCCTTAAAAGGAAAGAGACATTACCAATCTATTATTCTAAGCCAATCTTTAGAAAAATAATGTATCAATGCTACTTTAGTAAGGAGTGCCCACATGGAGAGATTAAAATATCTTCAGATGTCATGCACACAAGGGTCCTTCAAAAACTTGTGGAAAATGAACATTATGGAAATATTATGTGTGGTTTTAAAACTCTTTCACCAAAAAACTCTTACCTTTTAAGTCCATATTTCTGCAAATTTTGGAATACCTTCTTATGTTTACTTATTCCTCTTTTGTGAATTATCCATTTTCCTTGTTCATTTTTCCCTTTGAATTACTTTTATTATCTGGAAAAATTTATTTTTAATATTAACAATGTACCATGCTCTGGAAAGCCAAGACACTCTGGCAAAAGATCTCTGTGAGTGAGATCTCAGTGGAAAGAACAGGTCTTCAAAGAAGGAGGTACCTTTCTCTGAAGGGAGGAGAGAACCTCCACTTTGACTATGACCTTGTCTAAACAAGATAAGAGTCGGAGAACTCAAGGGGCTTCCATAGCCTTGGAAACTCATGACTGGAGCATAGGGAGATTACTGATGCCATAGACAGGAGTGTCAATTGGTAAAGTCAACAACAGGAGTCACTGTGCACTTACTCCTCATGTAGGATCTCTGTCCTTAATGTGCTGTGCATTGAGATTTAATGCTATAACGAGTACTCAAATAATATATTTCACTTTGTGTTTCTATGGGGGTGCAAACTGTTGAAATCTTTACTTAATGCATACTAAACTGATCCTCTGTAAAAAAAAAAAAAAAAAAAAAAAGAAAAGAAAAGAAAAGAAGCTATCAACTCCCAACTTGACTCTCACTGGGATTAAACATGACAATAGGTCTGATCTGATTTCATCATCATTAAAAAAAATCATCTATTATTTTTCACTTTATGTTTCTGTGTGGGAGCAAACTGTTGAAATCCTTACTTAATGTATACTAAGCTGATCTTCTGTATATTAAGATCATCGAAAATGAATCTTGATGTGAATGGAAGGGGAGAGGGAGTGGGAAAGGGGAGGGTTGTGGGTGGGAGGGACAGTATGGGGGGGAAGCCATAGTAATCCATTATTCGTACTTTGGAAACGTATATTCATTAAATAAAAGTTAAAAAAAAAACAAAAAAAACAAAACAAAAAAAAACAATGTACCATGCTCATTGTTTTTAAATATTATTAATTAATTTTGATCATGAAAACTTTGTACTTTAATACAATGAGTTTTTTTTATTTATTTTATGCTCAGAAAATTCTCCTCTCCCCAGTATTTCTTTGGTTTTCATTTTCATTTCAAGTATTTAAATAATCTGTAATTTAGTTCAGTATAAATAGTATGGTAAAAAAAAATCCAACTTTGTGTTTTATCTTAAGGACTCTCCAGTCTTAGCAATAATGACGAAATAACTCACTGCTTCCTTAACTGAGTTTGAAGTCAGCATGCACTTCTCTGAGGTAATATATTCTGCTTACATTTCAGGTAACTTTGAAAAAAAAAGCATATATCTCTTATAAAGCTCTGGCATTTTATTCTCATCCCTGGCAGAGAATTTGGTAGCTGTTTATTATTACAAATCATCAGGATCAATTATTCCCATTGAACTATTGCCTTTTACTTTTTTAGTTGTTTAATTCTTTATTTAATGGTACATTAAACCTTTTATTGTAATGTAAATTAAAAATATTTAATCTCAAAAAGTAAAAAAAAAAGAAATTAGGGGAAGGGAAGTATTATAATCTTTTTTGTTTTTAAAGATTTATTTATTTATTTGAAAGTCAGAGTTACACAGAGAGAGAGGAGAGGCAGAGAGAGAGTCTTCCATCTGCTGATTCACTCCCCAACTGGCCGCAATGGCCAGAGCTGAGTGGATCTGAAGCCAGGAGCTTCTTCCGGGTCTCCCATGTGGGTGCAGGAGCCCAAGGACTTGGGCCATCTTCTACTGCTTTCCCAGGCCATAGCAGAGGGCTTGATCAGAAGAGGGGCAGCCAGGACTTGAACTGGTGCCCATATGGGATTCTGGCACTGCAGGCGGCAGCTTTACCTGCTACGCCTCAGCACTGGCCCCAGTATTATATTCTTAGAATTGTATTTATGAACTACAGTGATCTGTTCTCTTTGTATTAATATCACATTAACATTAGAATTGATGAGAATTGTATTGTAGTAATTATTATACCTGTGCTGTGATCCTGAGAATCTAATGTGTTAATGAATCTCTTAAAACATAAATAAATGAAAAAAAGCCACAAAATTAAGGCAGCTTTTTTCTACTTGAGAGATGAAGTAGGAACTCTGTCTTTACAAATATAGAGTGACACTTTATTGTGAGCTCTCTTTCTGATAGAAGAGATGAAATGCTCTTTTTTGTTTATTTTTTATATCATAAAATTCTGTTTCTTCATTGATTTATTCTAATGACCATCCTTCCTGGCTAAGGTATTTTAAGTTACATGAAAATATAGAAATCCCTAATAATTATGACATAATAAAACTATAAATGTAAAAAAAGATCAGAATTAGAGTACTTAAATATCTCATTTAGAGCACACAAGTATTGCCATGTTTTAAAGGTATCACAGATTTTGTAAACATATGTGAAGGTAAATTACAATGAAAATGTTGAAGAAAGCACTCTCTAGCCTAGATTACACAGGACTGTTGACTGGAAATAGCAAACATTGACATCAGTTGAGTGTGTTCTCCTTGGTAGACCCTGTTCTAAGCAGTTTGTAAATGTTGACTACTTTGATCATCACAATAACTCCATTATGAGTCCATTAAAGCACCAAGAGTTTAGATCACTTGTCCATGTGCTCACTCCTGTAAAAGGCAGAGCCAAGATGAACGCCAAGTGCTTTCTCCCAAGTCCAGTCCTTAACGACTACAACGCCTCTCCCCAGAGACTCCAATGATTCCCAACTCTGTTTCTTCCAGGATCTTGTGCTTTCAGGCTGTCACCTACCTGTACAAATTTGCTTCAGTTTTAAAAAAAGGGATGCAGTATACACTGATTCTCCCACATCATGAATATGAGTATCAAATTAAGATGTTAGACTTGTTATAATCAAATTACAACTGAAAACATGCATTTTATCAATATTATTAGAAAATATTTTTCATTTTTATGCTATTTGTAATGAAAGCCAGTGTTGTGACTTTATATCATTATACAATTGTCACACATTTATTCATCTGTAATTCATTCAAATAAATATGAGGGCACTTCAAAATTTGGAATCAATCAAAGTGTCCATCATCAGATGAATGAATAAAGTAAATATGGTGTATGTATACAATAGAATATTATTCAGCTGCAAAAAGTGAAATTCTACCACTTGCATCAAAATGAATATAACTGGAGGACATCACATTGAGTGAAATAAGCTAGATGCAGAAATATAAATACTGTGTGTTCTTTGTTGAATGTGGGAGCTATGTCCTGTGTGGGTACAAATTGATGAAATCTTTACTTAATATACACTAAATTGATCTTCTGTATATAAAGAGAATTGAAAATGAATCTTGATGTGAATGGAATGGGAGAGGGAGCGGGAAAGGGGAGGGTTGCAGGTGGGAGGGAAGTTATGGGGGGGAAAAGCCATTGTAATCCATAAACTGTACTTTGTAAATTTATATTTACTAAATAAAAGTTAAAAAAAAGTGTGAAAAAAAAAGAAAAGAAAAAAATTAGAAAACAAAAGCAAGAAAGAGAGAAAGAAATGTCTGTGTGTATTAGTATTGCTGAAAAAATAATTTGTAAAACTTTGTTTTATATCTTTGTCAAACCAGGGGTTAAGAATGTTGTATTACTGGGGCCAGCACCATGGCTCACTTGGTTAATCCTCCGCCTGCGGCCCTGGCATCCCATATGGGCGCCAGGTTCTAGTCCCAGTTGCTCCTCTTCTAGTCCAGCTCTCTGCTGTGGCCCGGGAGGGCAGTGGAGGATGGTCCAAGTGCTTGGGCCCCTGCACCTATATGGGAGACCAGGAGGAAGCACCTGGCTCCTGGCTTCGGATCGGTGCAGTGCCAGCTGTAGCGGCCGCTTGGGGAGTGAACCAATGGAAAGAAGACCTTTCTCTCTCTGTCTCTCTCTCACTGTCTATAACTCTACCTGTCAAATAAATTAAAAAAAATAAAAAAGAATGTTATATCACTATAGTTTAATGATCTGTGGTTACTTTAAAATTTACTGTATATGGGTGAATTGGTAATTTTTCTATTTAATTATTATTTACAGCTATTGGCCATATTCCCACTAAGCTAGAGTCTTTTTAATTTTTACTTGTTAAACTTATTTGCTGAAACATTGAGCCTTTTACTGTAATGTAAGTTTAAACTATGTTCTCTCAAAATGAAAGACATAAAAAAGAAAGAAAAGAAAGAGTGAAAGGGAGAGGTAGGGATAGTGGAAGTGAGAGAGGAGATGGGAGGGAAGGAGGGAGGAAGAGAATATTGTTATATTCTTAGAGTGGTATCTGTGAACTATATTGACTCTACTAAAAATAATTAACAATTGTAAGAAATTAAAAATTCACAGAAATTAAAATATAATGCACATTTTCTACTACTTGTTTATAGCATACATGCATTATAAATCAGTCTTTGTAAGTGTTGGGGGAAAAAATGGTGTATTGCAATGATGAGCAAAATAGCAATGTTCCCTTCTCTTACAGAGGAGTAGGACCTTGTAGAAATAAGCAAAATGTTAAAAGAGTACGTTAGAGTTATCAGATGATGCTGATGAAAGTAGTCCAAAAGGAAATATAATTTTCTACGCTTAATACCATGAAAAGCAATTCAACTGAAGACACATTTCTTGAAATTCTTCTCAGAACTGAAACATCTCATGTTAGAATGCAGACTAATTCTAAAAATGAGAAAACAATTTATTGATGAATGGCCCATCATTTTAGAAAAATAATTTATTGTGTAATATCAGGTGTATAACTCATTTCATTTTAGGCCTGAGTTAAAAGCTACTATGTGAGAAATAAGGTTTGATCCTTACTATAAGCCAAGGATAGAAATAACCATGTAAAACCTTTCGGTCTCCAGTCCCTGGAGAAAGCACACAACAGAGTATCATCAAATAGAATTAAGCATTTTGTCAATACCTGGAACAAAATATTAGATTCAACTAATCTTAATAATTAGCCAGGAAAATCAACATAACTTCCATCAAATGAGATAAACTAATAGGATTTATAATGCCAGCAGATGTATTTGATTCTAAGATCAATAAGCCAAGACATTAACCTAAGGCTGGTCTTAGGTGTTATTTTGTGATTGTCCTCCAGGTTAGATTGTGTCTCAAAGCCAATGTAACAAAAAAGGAAGTAGAAATAGAAATCAACACCCTTCAGGTTGAGTTTCAATATCTCAGCAATTCTTAAATATTAATAATTCAGAGATACCCTGCATGGTGGTGAATATGCACTCTTCTCCCTCTCAGGGGCTTCCTTATTGCAATTTGTTCATAATGCATTTTTGTATGTATTTATTCATCTATTAGTTTTTCCAGATATCTCAGCAGTAACTTAGCATCAGAGCCTCATGAACAACGGTAAGCTTTGAATTTTAATATTTGCTAACTCACTTACACACTCAGCAGCAACAACCCTATGAGCTGGATTATCTGAGTCAGCTGCTTGTAGTTCCCCAATTCCAGAATCCACACTTTAGATATTCACTGATCTCAAAATCCGAGTTAGTCATCTCCTTAGTTTGATATCTCAGTATTTGATATTTCCATGGTATTGCCTTGCGTGCCTTTTGTATTAGAATGTCAGTATCCCCAGAGCAAGAATTGTGTGTTGTATCCCCCATTGAACCATCATTGCATTACACTAGTGCTCACATAGAATAAATGCCCAGTAAACATTTATTCCAGGAGAATTATACCACAGTGAATACAAATTTCTAGTGGTCAGATGTATTATTTGTCACTAAACTTCTTGAAAAATGATTCATCTAAAAAGATGAGTTGGAGATTTCAGAACAAGAAGAATTACAGTAAAATGTTACAGTAGTACTGTGTTCTGTTCATATTTATAAAGTTTTTGAATTTACTTGATATATGAAATGCTGTTTCGTGAGTCAACATACCTGTATCTTTAAAGGCCCAGTAATCCCTACCAACACACTGCTTATAGAATATGCAAGGTAATTGTTGGCTCTAATAATTATCACCTTCCCCCACATACACACGAACAGGAAGCACTTTGCACTCACGATTTCCAACCATTTCAGCACTGCTGAAAGTTTTAGGAAGAAGCTTTTCAGAGACGTAGAAACTTTCTTCCTTGTCTTTTAATCAAAGGAAGGATTCATTTCCAAAAGCTGCCCATCTGGTTCCTTTCATGAGCTCTAAATTTACATGATAAAAAGGCAGAAATATAATTAATATATTTTTCCAATAAGAGACAGTTTCAGGCATGTGCTTCAGCAATGAATTGTGAAAGCTTTGACACTTCTAATTTTGAAATCTATGGCTCTGCCCTGAGAGAGGATGAAGGAGAAGTCAGGCCCTGTAGCCTTCTGCTTATGAGAAGATCTTTTCAGTGATCTATAGCAGCAAACCATGGGAGGATAGTTTCAATTTTGCTCTTGAACATGTATCAAGCCCTATTGCCAACACACAGTCTTCCCTGTCACACATTTCACTGATTCTAAATCAGTGAAGGAGCTATGTCTTCTGGCACCATCGCTGCATCTGAGTCTCTGCGCTTTCAAATCCAATCTGCACTTGCTAAACCTGGCGATCTGCATTTCAAAAAAATGGGCAATGTCTGTCAAAAGTTTGTGCCATTAATATTCCCCTGTAATGGACTGACTCAAGACGGATCTATTAGAGTGAAGGGGGAAGAAGTTGTGGGGGAAAGCTGTAGTATATTTTCACAAGTGGGAAGCCTGGGAGGGGAATGAGATGATCGCCAGTTTTTGAAGGTTAAATACACTGATTTCATTTCAGAAGTTCAGTTGCAACAACACCAGCAGGTGACAGACACACAAAAAGAGAAAGAAGAATGTCGTTGCTGAGTAATATACTGGAAACCTGGGACCTCTGAGTCATGAATACCAGAATCACTAATAACTGTTGCATGACAAACCACTTAATTTCCGTCAGCATTTTCTGTAAAATATTAGACATAGGTTGAATCTTTCTAATGTAGTTTTTGTGATTAGTGCCTGAACCATCTCTTGGGGGAAGATTACTGGAAGGAGGCTTATAACATGGGGCTTATTCTGGATCCTTTTCCATTGATAATAGATGCCTACAATTTGAAAATTAATTAATTTTCTCCTATTGTGAAGCTCTTCTGGACCTTGTCCAAAGAAAAGTGCCCTGGACACTGGGAGTTTCAATTCTGTTGGAAGTTTTCACTTGCACATTGAAGGCTCACAATGAACCAGATCCTTCTTTAATTGCTAATATGGATAGGAAGGAAAAATGTGGAAACAAGTCTTATTGCCAGCATATGTTTAAAGTAGGTAGATAAAATTCATTTATGCCTATACATGCATCTCAACTGAATATGTTGAGTAGCCATGAGTTATTTTCGCATGTGACTTAGGAGGTATATGTTTGAGAATCTTTGGCGTCCATGCCTAGAGAACACTGGCTGGTCTGGAAACTTAACATTAAATAATTAGAACTTAATTTTAAATAATCCTTCTAGTATACACATTTATAGAATTTTGAACACTGTCAACCATAGACCAAAGGAAAGGAAATCCTAACAATGTGTGTGTGTGTGTGTGTGTGTATATATATATATATATATATATAAACTTGCTAAACACTAACTAGCCTTAAATGTTTGTGCTATCAAAGAACTAGAGTTTTTTTTCTTTTTCTTTCCAATTGGTATTTCTTTAATCTTTTTTGACAAATCAGAATAAGATTAAACTGTATATTCATCTTATCCCTCTTTCAACAAAGATAATTTTATTGACTTTGAAATGCTGTAATGAATTTTCCCATAACTGTACAGTTATAAGCCATATAAGCAGTGCTTTAGTGTTTAAAAATCGTACTCCTGGGGTAGGTGATGTGAGTACTTGAGTACCTGCCACCATGTGGTGTTACAGAGCCTCTCTCGCTGGACATTAAAGGATCCAGTTTGAGTAAATGCTACAGACTCCCCCTGCACCATTTGTTATCAGAGGGCCAACTGGGTCTAAGCAAACCAGTACTGACTTTAGAAACCAGTTCCCCACCTGCCATACAGGCCTATTCACATACCTAAGACAAGTTGAATGCCTCCTGAAATTGTCTCTGCTATAATTTACTCATTGCTATACGTAAAACTATCTTGCCTTGTAGTTGTAATTTGTTAATCTGTGAGTGCCTAAGATAACAGTGTGCTCCCCGAAACCACCTTGAAACTACCTTGCTAAATTTAGAGTATAAAAATAGGGAAAGACAGAGGATAGGAGCTTGAAACATGAATCTAGTCAAGCCCACGTGTGTAAATAAATGGTGAACCTCTCCTTCCGAAGTCTCGAGTGCCTTTTGGTTTCTGTGGTCTTTGTCCATAATAGTGGGAGACTTCGGTAAAGTTCCTGGCTCATGGCTTCAGCCTGTCCCAGTCCCAGCTGTTGTGGGTATTTAGGAACAAGCCCGAAAATCTTTCTTCATCTGTTTCCTTTTCAAACAAAGTTATTTAATAATTTTTTATATGTCCTGATCCCCTTTCTGTACATGTTGATATCTAAACTCCATGGGGGATTAGGAATAGAAATAGTTTTTTGATGATTTATTTATATATTTGAAGGAGTTAAAAAGAGAAAGATGAGAGAGAGAGAAAGAGAGGTCTTCCATCCACTGGTTCACTCCCCAGATGGCTGTACTGGGTCAGGCTGAAGCTGGGAGCCAGGAGCTTCTTCCAGTTCTCTCATGTGGGTGCAGGGGCCCAAGCACTTGGATCATCTTCTGCTGTATTGCCAGGCACATTAGCAGGGAGCTGGATAGGAAATTGTAAAGTTGAGATGCGAATCCGCACGTATGTGGGATGCTGGCATCCTAGCAGTAGCTTTACCTACTCTTCAACAATGCAGGCCCCGATCTGCCTGGTTTTAAATAAGATTCCCCAGTGGTATTCTTGGACACATGTGAGAAGCAGTCCCACATTATTGCCTTTTTTTTAACACCTGTGAGAAGTCAGAATTTCACACATTGGTTAAGGCATATTTATTGTTCTTTGTATATCTTGTATTGAAGGCAATTCATGGGGGCTAATTCCCTGAAAGTAAATAGGTGATGGTTTGTGTTAATAACGCTTTTGATAAAGACCAACACAGATGAGGCCATCAACTCCAAATAGTCTGTATGTGGGCAACTCATGAGAAACATTATTTGGACAGTCTTTAGACTCACTATGTAAGTTTTAGCAGATGTTATGAGTGACTTGTTCTCTGCTTAACTAAATTCCATAATAAGATTATTAAATTGAGTCAGTGCTCTGTCACGTCTTAATAGTTCTTGTTACACTTATGGAATATTTTTATAATCTTGTATTAATTACTAACTGCCCTATTCTTGGAAGAAAATAACCAAGAAATGGAGGTCAGATATCTCCTAGAACTTTTGGTACTTCAAGTCAGTCTCATATTTAATACTGTCTGTCCTCATGAGGTCAAGTATGTTTATTCTCAAACTCTTCTAAAGGAGACAGAACAAAAACATCAAAAAGAGAGGATATTGACTCTTCTTTTTTAAATATTTATTTATTTGAACGGCAGTGTTATAGAGAGGCAGATGCAGAGAGAGAGAGAGGTCTTCCATTCGCTAGTTCACTCCCCAAATGGCCACAAACGGTTGGAGCTTGGCTGATCTGAAGCCAGGAGCCAGGAGTTTCTTCCAGGTTTCCCATGTGGTCACAGGGGTCCAAGGAGTTGGGCCATCTTCAATAGTAGAGAGCTGAATTGGAAGTGCAGCAGCTGAGACTCGAACTGACGCCCACATGGGATGCCGGCACTGCAGGCGGCAGCTTTACCCACTATGCTGCAGCAAGCACATTTCCAATGTAGTTTATGTTTTCTTCCCCAAATGTTCACAATGTCCCTTACTAAGTGAGAACATTAGTCACTAAGTCTCTGATTGGCTAATACAATAGGTGACTGAAAAATCTATATAGGATAAGTATTCAATGTGGTTTAAGAAGCCACTTAAAACTCAGCATCCCATATTAGTGTACCTGGCTTCATGTTCCAGCTCTGCTCCAAATTCCCGCTTCCTGCTGACTCCGTGTCTGGGAACGCAGGTGATGGCTCAAGTATTTGTGTCCCTGCCACTCTCGTGGAAGATCTGGATTGGATTCCTAGCTCCAGACTTTGGTTTGGCTCAGTCTCAGCCTTTTTGAGCATTTTAGAAATGAAGAGCCCTAGAGGATAAGGCTCTTCCTACCTATATGAATGCATTTCTATGTCTCTGCATTTCTTATTTTTTTATTTTTATTTTTATCTTTTTATTTTTGACAGGCAGAGTGGACAGTGAGAGAGAGAGACAGAGAGAAAGGTCTTCCTTTTGCCATTGGTTCACCCTCCAATGGCCTCCGCGGCCAGCGCACCGCGCTGATCCAATGGCAGGAGCCAGGTACTTCTCCTGGTCTCCCATAGGGTGCAGGGCCCAAGGACTTGGGCCATCCTCCACTGCACTCCCTGGCCACAGCAGAGAGCTTGCCTGGAAGAGGGACAACCGGGACAGAATCCAGCGCCCCAACCGGGACTAGAACCTGGTGTGCCAGCACTGCAAGGCGGAGGAATAGCCTAGTGAGCCACGGCGCCGGCCTCTATCTCTATGCATTTCTAACAACAACAATTATGATATCTATGAGTTAAGAGCTGGGGCAAATGAGTCAGCCTCAGCCCTTACCTCCCTGGAAGCTCATGGCCAGCATGGAGTTAAGAGAGGCTGGAGTTTATTTCAGAATAGCAAAAGTCTAGAGGCAAGCAAGAAAATGATGCCCTTACAAAATGACTCCCAAGGCCATCAACACGGTTGCTGTTTCTGGAGAGAGCATAGGCTTAAGGCTGATCCATCTCCCTGTCCCTCAGTCTTCTGTGTCATTTGTTAGCAGGGTAGGCAGGCCCCGCTAATGGCGGTGCCCATTCTGAATGCTTACAGTGCCCTCATCCATCCAACCCACCACAGTCATGCTTCTCGGAAAGGTTCCAAGACACATGACCTACCCTGCTCAGACAGACTAGTGCTTGGTTGAATGCTCTACTGCTATCAACTTGAAATAATTATTCATTGTTAAGCAAAGGGCCTTGCCTTTTCATTTTGCAGTAGGCCCTGCTCATTTTTTTTTTTTTTTTTTGACAGGCAGAGTTAGACAGTAAGAGAGACAGAGAGAAAGGCCTTCCTTTTTCTGTTGGTTCAGTCCCCAAGTGGCTGCTGCGGCGGGCGCACTGCGCCGATCCGAAGCCAGGAGCCCAGTGCTTCTTCCTGGTCTCCCATTCGGGTGCAGGACCCAAGGACCTGGGCCATCCTCCACTTCCCTCCCAGGCCACAGCAGAGAGCTGGCCTGGAAGAGGAGCAACCAGGACAGAATCCAGCACCCCGACTGGGACTAGAACCCAGGGTGCCGGCGCCGCAGGTGGAGGATTAGCCTAGTGAGCCACCAGCCTGCCCTGCTAATTTTTTAACAGCCTTGATTACTCACTTTGTCGCTGCAGAATTAATCCTTGGCTTTGAGGCCATTTCTGCCTCTGATTGGCATCATTCTATTGAAATCTTAGGAAAAATTTCAACCTCTCACAGTCTTCACTCAACCACCATTTCTGAAGAAACGTTGTCTGCCCATACACTTCTATCATCCTCTTTCTGGCACCCACTGTCTACGACAATACTGAACTCTTTCTATTTATCTGTTGATTTGCTTACTATAGGTGTATTTCGTGAAGGGAAGGAGTTTATTTAGCCGAATTCAATATCTTATCTCTGTCTTGTAGTGTTGAGTTAATATTGATTGAAAGAATAAATAAACTAATGCCTGGATTTCAGTGAATTTGAAGTACAGGAAGCAAAAGAAAGAAGGAGAGAGAGAGAGAGAGAGAGAGACTGACTAGGTAAAGCTAAGTAAGGAAGAACCATGAGTCAGGATGTTAGTCTTTATCCTTGCAAAATGGAAGAAATGTAAGTTGAAGTGGAATACATTTTCTCGATGCCACTATTAGAAAGTTTGAAATCGCATTTTTGGTTAAAACTGATTTTTCTGATGTAAACTTATTTCTCATTACAATTACAATTACAGTTACATTACAATTACAGTTGATACTTTACCTCAAGGGGGAAAAAACATAAGACTAATTGATTTTTTTTTTCTGTTTGGTCCTTAGATCAACATATCCCTTAAATGCGCAAGAAACACTACCTTTTGAATATGTAGCTAAAACAGTCCAATTACTATCTGTTTGGTACCTCTTTAAGAAAATAGTTTCCATTTAAAAATATTTCCTGCTTGTTTTTCAATGGGAAATAAACAGAAGGGGAAAATATTTTCTGAATTAAAAGCTCAAGGGTCATTTTGAATATTAAATAGCACAGGACAATGGATCAAAATCATACTATTTTTCTAGTGAACATCTTTTTTTTTTTCCTGGGCATTTATTCTTTTCCCTGAAAAAAATGTATATTCAGTTAAAATGATCTTATAATCAAGTGAGTAGGTGTATAGCAATGTCAAATAAGAATGATAATATTTCCCACCTACCTGCCTTCACAGGGTGCTGGGAGAATTGTTATGAACATGTCTTTGAAGTGTTTTGAACTCCTTAGAAGAAAGATATAAATACAGAGTTCTATTTTGGAAAGGATGATTTCAGTGGCCCCTAAGATAGATCCGATGGCTCTAGCGTTTGATGAGTGATAGTTACTTTGTCCTAACTCCTAACTATGAATCTGAAGCCAACAGAGGTGATTTTTTAGTGTCATTAACTGTAATGCCTTTTATCTTTTTGGCGAAAGTAAACACTGATGCACAGGAAATCTAGCATTGACTTCACAGATTTGGGCATTCAGAGATGCTCTACTAGTCACTTTGTAAATTAGCTGGGTAGGCTGCTGAACCAAAATACCACACACTAATTAGTAAAAAGAGTAGAAATTAATTTTCTCACACACCTGGAGGCCAGGAGTATGAGGTCAAGGTTTTGGCAGGTGTAGTTTCTTCTGAGGCCTCTCTCTCTTGCTTGGTGATTCTTGTCTTCTCCCTGTGTCTTTACACGATCTTCTCTCTATGTCCTAATTTCCTTTTCTAGTAAAGACACTGGTCATACTGGATTAAGGCCCATCCTAAACAACTTCATTTAGACTAAATTATCTCTCTTCTAAGATCCTAGCTCCAAATCCAGTCACATTTTACTGTATGACGATTAGGGCTTCTCCATGTGAATTTACAGAAAGGACACAATTTAGTCCATAGCACGCCAACAGCGGGGTTTGGGTGCAGCATGGGGTTACTAATTATTCATTCCATAGGTACATACATACAGACTTTGAATGTTTTCCATAGTTAGAATAAATGAAACCCCTTCCTACAACCTCCATGGCTCTGTGTGACTGGCCAGTCTCCCTTCCTATCCTTTCTTGCCACATACACTGTCCTGTCTGGTTCAGTCATGCCCAGCATGTCCTCTCCCAGTTTCTTCATACTTGCTTTCCTCTGATGGAATTCTGTCTCGGTTCCTGAATCCTTATTTCTCCCATCTTAGCTTAATGTATCTTCACAAAGGGGCCCTCTTTGGCTAAATTATGAATTTAGTTCTAGTGGTATTTATCACCTCTTCCTGCCTATTTTCTGAATAATACATGAGAAAAAAGAAACGACTTTTGATATGATGCTGTGATCCAGGCCTCAAAGTAATTGCAGTTAGAGCTGTTAGAATTCAGTCATGTGGCTTCTCTATTAGACACGAAAATCACACAGGACATTCATGTCAACAAGGTCATGGTACAACCCACACAATAACAATCATTGCCTTGACTATACAAGTGACTTCTTTCTTTCGACTAGTTAGAGTTTTAAACATGCCCTAATCTACTTTTTCTGTAGGTAACATTTACTGAGATATCCAATCATAGACTTGGCACTGCTTTGCGACAACAATCTAGAGCAAACCTTTGACCCTGTCATCTCTCCCCATTAATACCTAACTAGAACACAAATCCCATCATAGGTTTTTCCTTGTGTGCTTGCACTGGCATGTATCACAGTTTCCTAAGGAGTGTGCTCTCACACCCCACACTAGATTGATAAATGCAACTTTCACAGATAAAAGTATTTCTGATCTTCGTCTGATCTATTAACTAGATTACTTATTTAGTTCCTTGCTTATGATCTGTCTGCAGATTAAAGCGTTTTGCTCTCATTAAATATTCGCCATTTGTGCCTGAAATGGGAATCTACAAAAAATCAACCCTTCTAGTCATCGTAACCTCATTTGATATGCAGTTCTTTTTAAAATTGCTTTCTTTTAAAACACTGAATTATAGTTACCCTATTTGTATAAAAGAATCAACTAAAACACTTGATCCCAATTTAAAGGCCTTTTAGATATTGGATAAGAAGTTATGTGATATCAAGTATGAAATGTGATATTAATATAGCACTTCAATTTCACAAATATAATTGATACCTAAGTTTTGGTAAGAAATGTACAATCTGATGACAACAGAAACAGCATAAATTTAATCTCTATTTTGTATCTGACTTCTATGGGCAATCCACACAGTTGATTCTAAGCCCTAAACTTTAAATTCTAAATATTTTCCTTTGATGCATTTGGGATAATCCTACAGAAAATAGATGCTCTATGTTTTATAATAGGAGTTTAATTTGCCCACAAATTATAAATATTGGATTCAATGATAATGAAAAAATAAAAATGAAAAATGTTGTGTATAATATTGTTTATCTAGACTAGGGTAAAATATTAATTTAAATTTCTACAAGGAACAACAATGTGTATCCAGATGTTTTCAATTCTACATAATTCAATGTTTTGGGCTTAATGCAAAACAAAACAAAATGAACAAATGAAGACAACAACAGCCACAAAACCTCTGATGATTGAATGTAGCAATGAATAATTCTGTATGGAAATTACTTCTGTAATTCTGTAATAAGTAATATTATACTCATGACTCACTTATGCAGCATTTACTCAGAATCTGTTACATTTTTGTTTTCATTTATGAAATCAAATTCTTTTTAGTGGCCAATAATTAAAATTTTCAGGAAATTCTTTGTTAATGACATTTCTTACAGTGTATATGCCTGGATGTTGCACTTCTAAATATCTGCGTTGAAAGTTTAATACTATCTTAATGTTGTTTAAACTTTTTGGGACTTTTTGCTTTTCATTACGAACTATTGTATTTGATTACATGTCTTTTAATCTTTTGAGTTGTGTGTTATACAGTTAAACCTACTGCAGAATATAAAATTATACATTATTGTTATCAAATGGAAAGCTTTATCCTTTTTAAGAAATTAATACCTTATTTATTTTGATAGATATTGTTCAATTACCACTAAAGGATGAACAAATAAGTATCTATTCACAAATTCTATGCAATTTTATTTTATGAACTGTGAGTGACTGGAAAATACTGACAATCTTAGAATTATCACTGGGGGAAAAGTGTGAAAATTTTTTGTTACTTTAATTTAAAAAACATTGGTTTTAAGTGCCATCTTCATAAGTGTGACAAGACAACTCATTTAAGCAAAAAGAAATTATAACTTCATATTACCAGAAAACAATCCACCACTAAGACTTACAAAATCCCACTGTGGTTTGACATTTATTATAATTTACTTATAATTTTTATATTATTTATTTCACACTTTATCTCCTTAATGTCTATTTTTTAAAATAATAGACATATACAAATGTGTATATTTATGGGGTACTCTGTGATGTTTTATTGCATGTATAAATTGTGCAATATCCAATCAGGGAAATATATTCCTCCTATCAAACATTTAACATTACTTTATATTGAAAGAATCCACAATCCTATTTTCTAGTTTTTTTTTAAAAAATAGTAAAATATACAGTACATCAATATTATCCATAGTCATCCTACTGTGCAATAGAATTCCAGGATTTTTACACCTATTTCATAACCTAGTACCCACCAATCAACCTTTCCCCATCTCTCCCTGACCACATCCCTCCTCAGCCTCTGGTACCACCATTATATTTTTAACTGAAATGAGATCACTTGTTTTTAGACTCCACACCTAAGTGAGATCATGTATTGATTACTTCTCTGTGCTTGGCTTACTTCACTTAACAAAATGATCCCAGCTCCATTCATGCTGTTGCAAATGATAACATTCCATCTTTTTTATGGTTGAGTAATATTCCATTGAGTATATGCATCACATTTCCTTTATCCACTCACTAGTGGATGAGCACTTAGATTGTTTCTATTTGTTGGCTACTCTGAATAGTGATGCTATAAACATCAGAGTGCAGGTATCTCTTCACCAGACGAATTTCAGTTCCCTTGCATATACACCCAGGAGTGAGATTATTGAATCATATTGTAGTTCTGTTTTTAGCTTTTTGAGGAACTTTCGTACTGTTTTCCACAATGGCTGCAGTAATTTACATTCCTACCAACACTGTACAAGCTCTCCTTTTTAGCCACATCCTCACCAATACTTGTTACCATTTTTCTTTTGATAACAACCAGTCTTAATTGGATGAAGTGATAGCTCACTGCAGTTTTGATGTATTTCCCTGTTATTAGTGATGTTGAACATGTTTTCATGTATCTATTGGTTTTTTATATGTCTTTCCTTGAGAAATGTCTTTACATTTATTACCCATTTTAAAATTACATTTTTTGCTATTGAGTTGTTTAAGTTCCTTATATATTCTGGATATTAACCTCCTGTAAGATGTTTGGCTCACAAACACTTTATCCCATTCTGTATGCTCCTTGTTTAGTCTATTGATTGTTTCCTTTTCTGTTCAAAAAATCTCAATTTGATGAAATCCCATTTATGTATTTTTACTTTTATTTACAATGTGTCTGGGATCTGATCTAGAAAATTCTTGTGCAATCCAATGTCTTGGAGTTTTTCTCTATTTTTTATTCTAATCATTTTGAAGCTTCATGTCTCACATTTAGGTCTTTAGTCCATTTTGAATTTGTTTTAGTACATGGATAGAAATAGGGATCTAGATGTATTATGTGAATAGCCCATTTTCCAGTTCAATGTATTAAGATTGTCCTTTTTTTCCTATTCATATTGTTAGCATCTTTGTTTAAAATCAACTGATTGTAGATGTGTGGATTTGCCTCTAGGGTCTCTGTTTTCTTCCACTGACCTATGGATTTGTCCTATACCAACATCATGCTGTTGTAAATACTATAATTTTATAACATATTTTTAAATCAGTGAGTGTAATGCCTAGTGCTTTGTTATCCTTGTTCAAGATTGTGTTGACTATTTGGATCTTTTGTTGTTCCATACAAATTTTAGTAATGGTTTTTCTAGTTCTGTCAAAAGTTTCAAAGGGACTTTGATAGGGATTACATTGAATCTGTAAATTGCTTTGAGTGGTATACACATTTTGTTGACATTGATTTTTCCAATCAGTGAGCTTGGAAAGTCTTTCCATTTAGCTATGTCCTCTTCAAACACTTTCATAAATTGTACATAGTTTTCATTGTAGATATATTTAACATTTTTGGTTAAATTTATTCTCATGTTTTGTTTTTTTTTGTAGATATTGGAAACAGAATTGCTTTAATGATTACTTTTTCACATGATTTACAGTCTATAATAGTATTATACTGATTCGTCTGCATTGACTTTGTATCTTGTAAATTTGCTTTACTTATTAGTTCTAAAAGCTTTTTGGTAGAGTTTGGAGGATTTTCTAAGATCATGTCATCTGCAAACAGTGACATTGTATGACTTTTCTTTCTTTCTCTTGACATTTTGCTCTAGCTAGGAACTGTAGTATCATATTAAATAAAATTTGTAAAAAAAATGGGAATTATTGCCTTATTCCAGATATTGGAGAGAAGGATTTCAGCTTTTACCCATTCAATATAATGTTAGCAGTTGGCTTATTGTATATGACCTTTTTAATGTGGAGGGATGTTCCTGCTATATCTAACTTGATGATAGTTTTTGTCATGAATGGATGTTAATTTCTATCAGATGTCTTTTCCACAACTATTCAGATAATCATATGACTTTTGTCTTCCATTCTGTTGATTAGTTGTATCACATCCTTGCACCTCTGGGTAAATCCCATAGTGGATGAACTTTTTAATGTGTTATTGAATTCAATTTACTAGTTTATTAAGAGTTTTTTCATCTGTGTTCATCAAGGATATTGGCCTATAGTCTTCTTGTGTTGCTGTGTCCATGTCTGGTTTTAGTATCATGGTAATGCTGGCCTCATAGGATGAACATGAAAAAAATCCCCTTCTATTTTTTTGAATAATTTTAAAAAGGATTGATATTAATTCTTCTTTCACAGTGTGGTAGAATTCAGCAGTGAAGCTATCAGGGCCAGGCTCTTCCTGGATGGGAGGGTTTTTTGTTTTTGTTTGCTTGTTTTGTTAATTACTGATTCAATCTCACTTGTAGTTATGGATGTGTTTAGAAATTCTGTTTCTTCATGATCCAATTTTAGCCAGGTATATGTGTCCAAAAATTTTTAATTTCTTGATTTGTAGTTATTGAATTTACTGCATATAATTGTTTATAGCAACCTCTATCAATCCTTTGTATTTCTGTGATCTCAGTTTGAAGTGTTGTGTCCGGTTTGAGACCCTCCCCAAAACAACTCACAAAAGGCAGGCTGGATGCAACAGCAAGAGGATTTTATAACCAGCTAGCTGGGGCTCCTACCGGCACATACGACATAGTGCAGTGCTGAGGCAAGAAGCCCGTCCCTCCTCCTCCCAGCATTTTTATGCACTCAAGTAAACAAGTACATAAGTCACTACACACATAGGTGAGTTCCTTATTCCTTATATGGCAATTACCTAAATTTATGCATTTTATTGGTGCATTTGAGCAATGTAGGTGTAGGCATCATACAAGAAGGTGGAAGATTTTAAATTCCAGGAATAGTTTCACTTCCGTACCTTTAAGCCTGTCTTTTCTGGCTTAAAATAAAGCCTGTCATGGAGGAATGGCGGTTCTTGGGACAGGTCCTGAAAGCTTTTTTTTTTTTCTTTTTTTTTAACTTTTATTTAATGAATATAAATTTCCAAAGTACAGAATATTGATTACAATGGCTTCCCCCCCATAACGTCCCTCCAACCCACAACCCTCCCCTTATCCACTCCCTCTCCCCTTCCATTCACATCAAGATTCATTTTCGATTCTCTTTATATACAGATCAGTTTAGCATACATTAAGTAAAGATTTCAACAGTTTGCTCCCACACAGAAACATAAAGTGAAAAATACTGTTTGAGTACTAGTTATAGCATTAAATCTCAATGTACAGCACACTAAGGCCAAAGATCCTACATGAGGAATAAGTGCACAGTGACTCCTGTTGTTGACTTAACAAATTGACACTCTTGTTTATGGCATCAGTAATCACCCTAGGCTCTTGTCATGAACTGCCAAGGCTATGGAAGCCCCCTGAGTTCACTGACTCTGATAATTTTTAGACAAGCCCATGGTCAAAGTGGAAGTTCTCTCCTCCCTTCAGAGAAAGGTACCTCCTTCTTTGATGACCCATTCTTTCCACTGGGATCTCACTCGCGGAGATCTTTCATTTAGGTTTTTTTCCCCCAGAGTGTCTTGGCTTTCCATGCCTGAAATACTCTCATGGGCATTTCAGCCAGATCTGCATGCCTTAAGGGCTGATTCTGAGGCCAGAGTGCTGTTTAGGACATCTGCCATTCTATGGGTCTGCTGTGTATCTCACTTCCCATGTTGGATCATTCTCTCCCTTTTTGATTCTATCAGCTAGTATTTGCAGACACTATTCTTGTTTATGTGATCCCTTTGGTTCTTAGTCCTATCATTATGATCAATTGTGAACAGAAATTGATCACTGGGACTAGTGAGATGGCATTAGTACATGCCACCTCAATGGGATTGAATTTGAATCCCCTGGTATGTTTCTAACTCTACTGTTTGAGGTAAGTCAGCTTGAGCATGTCCCAAATTGCACATCTCTTCCCTCTCTTATTCCCACTCATATTTAACAGCAATCACTTTTCAGTTAAGTTTCAGCACTTAAGAAGAATTGTGTATTGATTACAGTATTCAACCAAAAGTATTAAGTAGAACAAACAAACAAAAATACTAAGAGGGATAACATATTAAGCTGCTCATCACCAGTCAGGATGAGGGCTGATCAAGTCACCGTTTCTCATAGTATTCATTTCACTTTAACAGGTTTCCTTTTTGGTGCTCAGTTAGTTGTCACCTATCAAGGAGAACAAGTGGTATTTGTCTCTATGGGATTGGCTTATTTCACTCAACATCCTGAAAGCTTTTAAGACCAAGATTTTAATAAATCCTGAAAGCTTTTAAGACCAAGATTTTAATATGTTGCCTCATATTTTATATCATTTAATCTTAACATACTATGTATTATTAAGTCTTAATTTCAAATGTATTTAATTTAAACTAATGGTTTGAATTAATTACTAATAACTGAACTCTACAGAAGGTCTCCATTATCATCTCTGATTCTACATATTTGAATTCTTTTTTTCTTACTTAACCTATCCAAAGGTTTATCAATTTTTCTTATTTTTTCAAAGAACCAGCTCATTGTTTCATTAATTTTTGTGAATTTCATAATCTATATATTGCTTATTTGTGTTTTTACTTTTTCTTTCCTTCTAATTTTGTATTTGATTTTTTTTTTTTTTTTGCTTTTCTAGCCCTTCTGGTTCAGTGAAAAGTTGCTTATTTGAGATCTTTGTTATTTTTAAGCAGGCATTGATTGCTATAAATTTCCCTCTTAGTACTACATTTGCTGCATCCCAGAGGTTTTGATATATTATATTTCTACTTTCATTCATTTAGAACAATTTTTAAATTTCCTCTTGATTTCTCCTGTATTCTGTTGATTGTTCTAGAGTAATTTCCATCTATTTGGGTAGTTTTCAAAGTTCTTTTCTTGTTATAGATTTCTTGTTTTATTGCACTATGGTAAGAAAAGATACTTGATATGGTTACTATTCTTTTAAATTTTTTTTTGCCTATCATATTGTGGTGATAGAGATTTTTGAATTACATTATAGGAACTGAGAGTCTTGACTGGTTTCAGAAGAGACCTCCAGGTACACTTACTCGATGTTCTTGTTGCTCTGCATGTTAAGAATACAACTGCAAGATGTGAATAGAGGTTAACAAAAATGTAGGATTTATTGAAAGGCAAAAAAGTAGTGCAAACTCAGATGTTAGTGTAGGCAACATCAAGAGATTAATGCCCTTATTGAGGTTGGAGGTCATTGTTTTATAGAGTAGGGCTGATGCTCAGGACAGAGCCTCATTGAAAAATCCAGTGAAGACAGGATCTGGGGTGGAGCTACAATGCAAATGGTGATCTCCAAGAAAGTGTCATGATGGCCTGGTGTCAGACAAAAGGTGTGGCTTAGCTGCAGGACGAATAAGTGTGTAGAGTCTTCAGCCATGTTGAATCTGCGTGGAAGATGATGGGATTTAGGCAGCGCATGTGTTCTGGATGTTTACAATCTTTCTTTTTTTCTTTTCCTGACTTCTTGCATTGACCACATCAATATGTATGTCTTCAGAAATGTTCCATGTGCTGCTGAAAACAATGTGAATACTACAGTTTTTGAATGCCAAGCTCTGGTGTTGTCTGATAGTTTCAGTTACAGCTTACCTATGCTGTTTCTTTGTTGACTTTCTGTCTAAATAATTTGCTCATTTCTGAAATGGGGTGGTAAACTTCCTTGCTGTAATTGGAGGGTATATTTACCATTAGGTCTATTAGTATTTGCTTTATGTATTTAGGTGTTCCAATGTTGGATGCATATATATTTACAAGAGTAATAATTCTCCTTGCTAGATTGAGCCCTTTATAATTATACAATAAACTTCCAGGTATAGTTTTTATCATGTTTGATTTAAAATCCATTTCTTCTGATAGAAATCTGGCTTCCCCTGCCTTTATTTGGGTTCTATTTGCATGGAATATCTTGCTTGATCCTTCACTTTTAGTCTGTTTGTTATGAGTAGTAAAGTCAGTTTATTGTAAGCAGCACACATTGAGTTTTTTTTTTTTACTCAATTTAGTTAATTTATGTTTTTAATTGGATAATTTAATATATTGACATTTTTATTGACAGGTAAGGACTTTCTACTGCCATTTTGATACTTGCTTTGTATTTATATTATAGTGCCTTCCTTTCTTTCTATATCTCATACATTGCTCAATTGTGGACAGATTCTTTTCTTTAGTGGTATACTTTGGAGCTTTGATTATTATTTTTGGCAAGTTTGTAGTTTCCATGAGGCTTACAGAAAATTCTTTTGGTGATAACCAGCTAAATTGAAGTGATTACAACTTATCGTTGGTTATAAATATAGGGAAAGAGAAACAAAAGCATATTTAAAAAATCCAAATAAAGCGCTGTACCCATGTGCTCCATTCTGCCACACATTTTGAATGTTTCAAGATTACCTTGACCTTTTTTAATATTATCTGTTTATTATCCTTTAATACAGTAATTGTAATATTTTTAATCTTCACAGTGAGGATATAAGTGGTTTGCACAGTTTACAATATTAGAGCATTCCAAACTTGCTTTATTTTATATCCAGAAACATTTTATTTAAAGAATACAAAGTCCATACATTTAATAAATACAAATTTAAGAACATAGCGATTCTTCCCATCCTACCCTCTCTACCTTCCACACTCCTACCATTCTTCCTCCTTCCTCTCCTATTTCACTCTTAGTTCTTTTTACAAAGATCTATTTTCATTTAACTTTATACTCATAAGATTAACTCTACACTAAATAAAGAGTTCAACAAATAGTATGAAAAAAAAGTTCCTCAACAGTTGAGTCAAGAGCTGTTTCAAGCTCATCACAGCTCAAAGTGTCAATTTCACTTTTATACATTAACTTTTATTTATTTATTTATTTTTGCTGATTTTTTAAACTTTTATTTAATAAATATAAATTTCCAAAGTACAGCTTATGGATTACAGTGGTTCCTCCCCTACCATAACTTCTCTCCCACCTGCACCCCTCCCATCTCCCGCTCACTCTCCTATTCCATTCACATCAAGAGTCATTTTCAATTATCTTTATATACAGAAGATCAATTTAGTATATATTAAGTAAAGATTTCAACAGTTTGTTTTGTGCTGATTTTTAAAAGATTTTCTATTACTCTTTTGATCTTTCTGAGGATACATTTTTTATTTTTTATAAATCTTTTTTTTAACTTTTATTTAATAAATATAAATTTCCAAAGTACGGCTTATGGATTACAATGACTCCCCCCCCATAACGTCCCTCCCACCCGCAACCCTCCCCTTTCCCACTCCCTCTCCCCTTCCATTCACATCAAGATTCATTTTCGATTCTCTTTATATACAGAAGATCAGTTTAGCATACATTAAGTAAGGATTTCAACGGTTTGCTCCCACACAGAAACATAAAGTTTCCATATCTTAGTTATGTGAATAAAGTTGCAATAAAAATAGGGGTAAGATAACTCTTTCTTATAAAATAGGGGTAAGATAACTCATTCTTACACTGATTTGATTTCCCTTGGGGAAATTCCCAGGAGTGGAATGGCTGAGTTATAGGGCATGCCTATACTCAGATTTCTGAGTTCTCTTCTTACTGTTCTCCCCAGTGACTGGACCAGTTTACACTCCCACCAACAGTGTATCAGAGTACCTTTTTCCCAACATCCTCACCAGCATTTGTTGTTTGTTTGTTTCTGTAGGAGGAACATCACTGTGGTTCTGATTTGCATTTCCCTGATGGCTAGTGATCCTGAGTGTTTTTCAAGTGTCTTTTGGCCATTTGGATTTCCTCTTTTGAAAAATTTCTGTTAAGTTCTTTGCCCATTTCTTAACTGCGTTGTTTTGTTGTTGTTGAGTTTCATGAGCTGTTTATACATTCTAGATAATAATCCTTTACCAGTTGCATAGTTTACAAATATTTTCTCCAGTTCTGTTGGTTGCCTCTTCACTTTGCTGAGTATTTCTTTTGCAGTGCAGAAGCATCTCAGCTTGATGTAATCCCATTTGTGAATTTTGGCTTTGATTGCCTGTGCCTCTGGGATCATTTCCAAGAATTCTTTGCCTATGCCAATGTCTTGCAAGATTTCCCCAATGTTCTGTAGTAATTTCATGGTATCAGGTCATAGATTTCAGTCTTTTATCCATATTGAGTGTTTTTTGTGTAAGGTGTAAGGTTGAGATCTTATTTCATATTTCTGCAGGTGGAAATCAGTTTTCCCGGCACCATTTGTTGAAGAGACTGTCCTTACCCCAGGGATTGATTTTATCTACTATGTCAAAGGTAAGTTGGGTGTAGATGCGTAGGTTGATTTCTGGAGTTTTTAATCTAGTCCATTTGTTCCTCCCCATCTGTTTTTGTACCAGCTCTAGGCTGTTTCGATTATAACTGTCCTGTAGTATATCTTGAAATCAGGTAGTGTGATGCCTCCAGCTTTATTTTTGTTGTTTAGGATTACTTTAGCTGAGTTCTCTTCTTACTGTTCTCCCCAGTGACTGAACCAGTTTACACTCCCACCAACAGTGTATCAGAGTACCCTTTTCCCAACATCCTCACCAGCATTTGTTGTTTGTTGGTTTCTGTAGCTATTTGTGGTCTCTTATGTTTCCATATAAATTTCAGCATCATTTTTTCTAGATCTGAGAAGAATGTCCTTGGTATTTTTATTGGAATCAGATTGAATCTGTAAATTGCTCTTGGTAATACAGATATTTTGATGATACTGATTTGTCCAATCCATGCACATGGAAGATTTTTCCATTATTTGTGTCTTCTTCTATTTGGTTCTTCTATCTCTTTGATTTCTTTTTCTTGCCTAATGACTCTGGCTAAAATTTCCAGGACTATATTTTATAACAATGGTGAGAGTGGGCATCCTTGTCTGATTCCAAATCTTAGTGGGAATGCTTCCAACTTTTCTCTATTCACAAAGATGGTTTGTCATAAGTAGAATTGATTGTGTTGAGGAATGTTCCTTCTATTCCCAATTTGCTTATGATTTTTATAAGGAAAGAATATTGTATTTGATCAAATGCCTTCTCTGCATCTATTGTCATAATCATATGGTTTTTTGTTCAATAGTTTGTTAATATGATGCACCATGTTTATTGATTTCCAAATGTTGAACTATCCCTCCATACCAAGGATAAATCCCACTTGGTCTGGGTGAAAGATCTTTCTGATGTGTTGTTAGGTTAAATTGGCTAGTATTTTGTTGAAGATTTTTGTGTCTATGTTCATCAGGGAAATTGGTCTATAATTCCTTTCTCTGTTGCATCTTTTTCAGGTTTAGGAATTAAGGTGATGCTGGCTTCAGAGATGGAGTTTGGGAAGAATCCCTCCCTTTTAATTGTTTTTAATAGCTTGAGAAGAGTTGAAATTAGTTCTATAAATGTCTGGTAGAGTTCAGCTGTGAAGACATCCAGTCCCAGGCTTTTCTGTGTTGGGAGGATCTTTATTACTGATTCAGTTTCTGTCTTGGTTATTGGTCTGTTTAGGTTTTCTGTGTCTTCATGGCTCAATTTTGGTAGCTTGTTCATGTCCAGGAAACTATCCATTTCTTCTAGGTTTCCCTATTTGTTAGCATAAAGCTCTTTGTAGTAATTTATGATGATTCTTTTTATTTCTGTATATCTGTTATTATGTTTCCTTTTTCATCTCTGATTTTATTGATTTGGGTGTTCTCTATTTTTTGGTTAGTTGGACCAATGGAGTATCATTTTTTTTTCATAAAACAAGCTCTTCATTTCACTGATCTGTTGTATAATTTTTTGTTTCCATCTTATTTATTTCTTGTCTAATTTTAATAATTTCTTTTCTCCTACTAATTTGGGGTTTGGTTAGATGTTGTTTCTCTGGTCTTTGAGATGCACTGATATGGTGGTTTTCAAATTTCATGATGTAGGCACCAAATGGTTTAAACTTTGCTCTTAACACAGATTTTGCTGTATCCCATAAGTCTGATATGTTGTATTGTCATCTTCATTTATTTTCATAAATGTTTTGATTTCTCTTTTGATTTCTTCTGTGACCCACTATTCAATCAGCAACATGTTGTTTATGCTCAAGTGTTTGCATCTAGTCTAGAGATTCTTGAGCTGTTGATTCGCAGCTTCATTCCAGTGTGGTCAAAGAAGATGCGTGGTATGATTTTGATTCTTTTTTTAAATTTGCAGAGACTTGCTTTATGGCCTAGCATGTGGTCTATCCTAGAGAAGGTTTTATGTACTGATGAGAAGAATGTGTATTCTGTAACTGTGGGATGTAAGGTACTGTAGATATCAGTTAGGTCCATCTGGTGTCTAGTGTCGATTAGCTCTGTTGTTTCTTTGTTGATTTTATGTCTAGTTGATCTGTCCAATGCTGAAAGTTGGATGTTGAAGTCCCCCATTACTGTTGTATTGAAGTCTATGTCTCTCTTTGGATCCATTCACACTTCTTTTAAGTAGCCAGGCATCCTGTGATTGGGTGCATATATGTTAATTATAGTCACATATTCCTGTTGAATTGGTCCCTTAATCATTACGTAGTGCCTTGTTTCTTTTAACAGTTTTTGCGGTAAAGTCTTTTTTTTTTTTTTTTCCTGATATCAGGATGACTAAACCAATTTTTTTGGATTCTGTTAGCATGGAATATCTTTTTCCACCCTTTCAGTTTTAGTATGCATGTATCTTTTTTTAAAAGATTTATTCATTTATTCAAAAGTCAGAGTTACACACACACAAAGAGAGAGAGAGAGAGAGAAAGAGAGAGATCTTCCATCCAATAGTTCACTCCCCAATTGGCCACAACGGCCAGAACTGCACCAGTCCAAAGCCAGGAGCCAGGAGCTTCTTCCGAGTCTCCCACATGGGTGCAGGGGCCCAAGAACTTGGGCCATCCTCTACTGCCTTCTTAGGCCACAGCAGAGAGCTGGATCAGAGAGGAGCAGCCAGGTCTTGAACTGGCACCCATATGGGATGCCGGCTCTTCAGGCTAGGGCGTTAACCCACTATGCCACAGCGCCAGCCCCACATGTATCTTTGTTGGTCAGATGTGTTTCTTTTAGGGAGGAAATACATGAGTTTTTTTTTGTTTTGTTTTGTTTTAATTCATTCAGCCAGTCTGTGTCTTTTACTGCAATGTTGAGGTCATTCACATTCAAGGCAAATATTGATAAGAAATGACTTGGCCCTGACATTTTTCCATAAATATTCCTATTGTTTACCTTGGATTTCCTTTGTACTTCTACTGGGATATTTTCTGCCTTTACCTTCTATCTTAGTGATGACCATGTTTCTGTTTCGATGTATATCACATCCTTAAGCATCTTTTGTAGGGCTGGATGGATGGTGAAAAATTCTTTCAATTTCTGTTTGTTATGGAAAGTCTTTATTTCCCCTTCATTCATAAATGAGAGCTTTACAAGGTACTGTATTCTGGATTGACAGTTTTTTTTTTTTTTCTCTTAAGAGTTGAGCTATGCCTAGTCACTCTCTTCTCTCCTGTAGAGTTTCTGATGATAAGTCAGCTGTGAGTCTAAGTGGAGATCCTCTGAAAGTAATCTGGCATTTCTCTAATGCAATTTTAGTATATTTCCTTTGTGTTTTATCATCAAAAATTTGACTACAATGTGTCATGATGAAGATCTTTTCTGGCCACGTCTAATAGGTGTTCTATGTAATTCCTGTACTTGGATGTCCCTTTCTTTCACCAAATTGGGGAAGTTTTCAGTAATTATTTCAAAAAAGGCCTTCTAATCCATTCTCTTTCCATGCCTTCAGGAACTCCTAAGACCCATATGTTGGGTCATTTTATAGTATACCATAAATATCCAACACTTTTTTAAAAATTTTCAAATTTCTTTTTTTCTTTCTTCCTTTTTTTTTTTTTTTTTTTTTGGTTTGAGCATAAAATTTCCAGAGATTTGTCTTCTAATTCAGATATTCTTCTTTCTGCCTCAGCAAGTCTGTTAAGGCTTTCTACCACATTTGTTATTTGAGTTTGAATTCTTCAATCCTAACATTTCATTTTGATTTGCCTTTAAAATCTCAGTTTTGGGAATAATATTCATTCATGTCATGTATGGATTTCTTTAATTCAAGGATTTGCTTCTGATTGCCTCTGAGTAATCCTATGATTAATCTTTTGAATTCCACTTCTGGCGTTTCATCATTCTCTCCATCTTCACATTCAAATATTGAAGTGGTGTTATGTTCTCTTAGAGGCATCATGTTTCTTCCTTCTTCCTGCTTCTTGAATTTCTGCATTTATTTTTATGCATTTGTGGAGATGTGTGTTGTTTTTTTTCCTCTGATGGCTTTTATCTTCGAACTATGGCTCTTTGGCTCAGTGGAGTGTTTGCTCTTTCAGTGAATACCCAGAGGTGTGTGCTAGGTGTGGCAAGGGAGCTCTGGTCAGTGCTCCAGGGTGGGATGAGTATCCAGGGAGATGTCCAAGATGGGTGTGGTAGATCTCCTCTTTTTTTATCAGCAGGGAGGGTTTTATCAGCTCTGTTGACATAGTTACACCTGCACTTTCGCTCTTCCAAGGTGGTCACTGTCCAGGCACTAGCCAACAGTGCTATTGATACTCATCCGTGCTGCCACAAGAACCACACAAAATACCAGTGCAGTCCTTAGTGTGAGCACAGAGCCTGCTTCAATGACCCACCCCAGGCAATCTTGGAGCCTGAGTGTGTAAACCACCCACGGTGAATGTCCAGAGACCCAGCATACCCTGTGACCTCCCACATAGCCACAGTGTTCCCACAGTACCAGCACACAAGTCTTCCACAGCCATAGGGTGATAAAGGTTCACTCCTCCCTGCCAGTCTGTCCTGTCCACAGAGTGGTGAAGACACTCAGAGCCTACTGTTTGTGGGTACTCCACCTAGGCAGTTTGAGCCCCAGAGCCTGTGATGGGTTAGGAGACTGAGGACTATCAATTCTCCCAACCAAACTCAGGCACCTTCTCTTGGCTGGTTGCTGGCTGCATAAACTCAAGCTAGAGCAGCTGTTATGTATATACGTGAAAATGCCACCCACACTTTCAACCAGTTGTCGGGGAGACAGTGACAGAGAAATGTGTCCTTTTTCTCTTGTAGTTTGGCAGGTACTCTATCCCCCATAGGGCTTGTGGCTGGACTCACATCAGGCTCATCCTGCAGCTTTATCACCAATATCTTGGGCTACTGCAGTCTGGTCTCACCTCACTTCAGCCAAGTGTTGAAGCTCTTGGCTGCTGGGGTCCTGTGTTCTGTCCATGCTTGTGCTACATGTCCACACCCTCCACATAAATTCACAGTGTCCCTCTTCCTTTTGTACAGTTTTGCCAAATACAATATTCTTTGCTGTAAAGTTTTTTCCCTCCTTGACAGCATATAAATTCCATTTCCCTCCCTGGAGGTAAGTCTGCAGTCTGGTGAATCAGGACCCTTTTATGCTATGATTGCTTCTTTTATCAATCATCTTTGAGAATCCTCTCCTTATCTTTGTTTTTAATTGTTTTTTTAATTTTACAAAAATAAAGAGAATGGATTTCATGTATTTCATAGATACAGTTGTTTTTTTCCCCAAAGAGACCTTTTATTTAAGGAATACGAACTTCATGCATTTCAAAAATACAACTTTAGGAACATAGTGGTTCTTCCCACTGTACCCACCCTCCCATCCACACTCCCACCCCTCTTCCTCTTCCCTCTCTTATTTCAAGTTTTATTTTTTTACTAAGATATATTTTCAATTTACTTTATACACAGAAGATTAAATCTCTACTAAGTAAAGAGTTCAACAAATTGTATGGGAAAAAAATATTCCTTAACAGTCGAGGCAATGGCTTTCTAAAGTCATTGCATCTAGAAGTTGATTCTACTTTTTTTATTTGACAGATAGAGTTATAGAAAGAGAGAGAGAGAGAGAGAGAGAGAGAGAGAGAGGTCTTCTTTCCATTGGTTCACTCCCCAAATGGCCACTATGGCCGGCGCTGCACCAATCCAAAGCCAGGAGCCAGGTACTTCCTCCTGGTCTCCCATGCGTGTGCAGGAGCCCAAACATGTAGGCCATCCTCTGCTGCCTTCCAGGACTCAGCAGAGAGCTGGACTGGAAGAGGAGCAGCCGGGATTAGAACTGGTGCCCATATGGGATGCTGGTGCCACAGGTGGAGGATAAACCAAGTGAGCCACACCGCTGGCCCGTCCACCTTTTTTTTTTTTTTTTGGATAGGCAGAGTGGACAGTGAGAGAGAGACAGAGAAAAGTCTTCCCTTTGCCGTTGGTTCACCCTCCAATGGCCGCCGTGGCCGGCGCCCCACGCTGATCTGAAGGCAGGAGCCAGGTGCTTCTCCTGATCTCCCATGGGGTGCAGGGCCCAAGCACTTGGGCCATCCTCCACTGCCTTTCCTGGCCACAGCAGAGATCTGGCCTGGAAGAGGGGCAACCGGGACAGAATCCGGCACCCCGACCAGGACTAGAACCCGGTGTGCCAGCGCCGCAAGGCGGAGGATTAGCCTATTGAGCCATGGTGCTGGCTCACCTTTTTTTTTTTTTTAGCACTCTTGTTTTTGAGAAACATAATTAACTTTAAAGAAGAACCCAATAATGATACATCTTTTACAAGCACTTAGACATAACTATAACTTATGAGACATAAGAATATCTTCTACTTAATACACTAAAATGAAGTAAATCTTTGAGAAAAATTTTACTATTAGCTTTCAAAATACAACTCTTTGAGGATAGGGTTTCTGCATGGGAAGTTAGTGCACAGTGAATCCTATTGTTAATTTAGCAATTTAAACTCTTATGTATGATGTTAGTGATCACCTGAGGCCCTTGACATGAGCTACTTAGGCTATGGTAGACTTTTGAATCCACAAACTCTGTCAGTATTTAGACAAGGCCATAAGCAATGTGGAAGTTCTCTCCTCCCTTCAGAGAAAAGTACATCCTTCTTTGGTGATCACTTGTTTCCACTGGGGTCTACCCCACAGAGGTCCTTCATGTAGGACACTTTTGCCACAGTGTTTTGGCTTTCCATGGCTGAAATGCTCTCATGGGCTTTTTAGCCAGACCAGAATGCCTTAAGAGCTGATTCTGAGGTCAGAGTGTTACTTAAAACAATTGTCATTCTATGAGTCTACTGTATGGACTGCTTCCCATGTTGGAGCTTTCACTTCTTTTTAATTCTATATATTATTATTAGAAACCTTGACTGTAGTAAGTCCTACAGTAGACATGATTGGATTGAATCTGACTACAACCTTTGATCTTCATGTACCTGGATAGTGTGTATTCCTCTGGGTTTGAGAAGTTTTCTAACATTCCCTCCTTGAATATTCTTTCTACTCCTTTGGTATTCTTAATTCCCCTTGAATTCCAATAATTGGAGGTATTGGCTCTTTTCATGCTATCCTATATTTCCCATAATATTTCTTCATTTTTTAAATATTTAATCATTTATTTATTTTGAAAGCCAGAGTTACACACACACACACACACACACACACATACACATGCACAGAGTGAGAGAGAGATGAGAAAAAGCAATATCTTCCATCAGCTGATTCACTCCCCTGGCTGTTGCAATGGCCAGAACTAGGCCAGGCCAAAGCCAGGAGCTTCATCTAGATATCCCACATTGGTGACAGCAGTTCAAATACTTAGTCCATCTTTCACTGCTTTATCCAGGTCATTAGCAGGGAGCTGGATCAGGAGTGGAGTAGCCAGGACATGGACAAACATACCATGGATGTGTCACATCCAGCAGCTTTAACTGCTGTACCACAATGCTGGTTCCTCTTCATTTCTTCCAATTCTTTATTCTTTTTTTTCTCCTCTGGCTGTATATTTTCAAATTACCTGTCTTTGAACTCACTGATTTTTCTACTGTTTATTCTGCTACTGATGCCTTCTATCATACTTTTAATTTCCTTTAGTATACCCTTTCATTGAAGGATTTCTGCTTGATTTTGTTTATTTCCATATCTTGATCAAATCTCTATTAGAATATTGAATAATATGGTCAGTTTCTGTGATGTTATTTGCTGTATGGGTGGATTCATGGTTCCCTGGAAGTTCCTGATGCTTGTTAGTGTACAACATCATCTGCACATTTACGGATTAGTTATAGTAATCCTGCTTCATTTGTCGCTGTCCTTCTAGAAATTCTAAGCAGTCTGATTATTGTTCTGAGCTTATGGATATTTCTACTATTTCAACATTAGCTATAACCCTCAGTCATGCTTTGCTCCAGGTCTGCTTTTGATATGTTTATACTTATTAAGTCTTGGCAATATTTCTCAAACTCAAATTTGTCCCATAACTGCAACTCATGTGTTTTTCAGTATGTACTTGGAGAAGTGACAAAAAAGGGTAGCATGTCTCTAAAACCCTATTTGTGGGTTTGTAATAGCCTCAGACTCCCTGTACTATGTTCATGAATGCTACACTGCCAGGTCACATCCAGATTCTCAGACTACCAAGACCAGTGCAGCCTGGGGTTATGACCAAAGCTCACTCTGCTGTGGTCTGTGCTGCTGGGGTGAGCTCACTGTCCAATATTACACCTGTCAGCCACTAGTGCTGTTGGTTGAGAAATAAGAATGCTCAACTGGGACCGTAGAACTCTGTTGGGCAGTGAACCAGGTCCAGAAGTACTAGTCTATGGTAAATGGCTGTTATGGTTTGCTCAATGCTGGGTTTTTATCAGTCTGTCATTGAGTCCCAAACAGTCCTGTAATTCCAGATGTCTGCCCAAAGTTATAGGAAGAGTGATAAAGGCAGTCCTTCAGCTACTCAGACAGATCCTAGGTGGGTCATTTCTGTGCCTCACAGTGACCAGGCCTGTGCAATGTAGGGGTACTCACCAGGCCTGCAAGAGGCTGATGGTGACACATGCACAAACACAGTGACAAGTCTTGAAACTTTGTTCTCAGGTACTTACCTCTGGAAAGAAAACATTAAGATCTTCCAGTACTGTGCTTTGCCAGCCTAGTACTGGGTCATAGCACTCAGTCCATTGGAATCTTGATCTCTCCTCAAGGTTGGAGGATAGTGATAAAGCAGCCCACTGGCCAACCAGTATTGTGGCCCCGGATGATCACATCAAGGGTCTACAGTCACAGATCCCTACAAAGTAGTGGGGACATCTGCCAAGCTCACTAGAAGCTGGCAGTGCCAAAGTGAGTTTAATTTCCCATAGTATGGATCTCCACCTGATGCCCAGCAAGTCTAGAGCATTGGTCTGTGTGCATTGTCTGGGAGCTAAAGGCCATTAGGCCTTATCAAGTGCTGGATATCAGCATGGCAGGCTGGCTCTGAGCTCCAAAACATGGTCCTGAACTTCCTCTCCCAACCTCTCCATGCAGGTGAAGTTTCACCACCTGCAGTCGAAGCTCCAAATACTCACTCTACAGGTATGAACCTGAGGGCTGGAACTAGGGCCTCCTTCTGACTGAATTTTTTTTCCAATGGATTTAGTACTGGAATTCAGTTCACTCTTCCTCTCCTATGCTAGAGTTGCCCCTCCATGCCATGCTCCTTAAACCTGACACCAGGGTAAGTCCAGAGACTCTATGTACTCATCCCAACCTCTTGCTTTCTTCAATGCCATTTCCTATGATTATAACAAAACGAGGCACTGAGGTCTGTAGCTCTTGTAAAGGCGACTTGCTGTGTGTGTAGCTGTTCAGGTTGTTGTGTCTGCAGGGAGATGGTCACCAGAGATTTACTTACCCTCCATCTTGGCTCTGATATCTGGATTATCTATTTCTTTGTTTATATCACTGTAGCATTTATTTTTAAAATTAGAGACTTTTTTTTGACAGGCAGAGTGGACAGAGAGAGAGAGACAGACAGAGAGAAAGGTCTCCCTTTTCCGTTGGTTCACTCCTCAATGGCCACTGTGGCTGGTGCACCACGCTGATCCGAAGCCAGGAGCCAGGTGCTTCTCCTGGTCTCCCATGCAGGTGCAGGGCCCAAGCACCTGGGCCATCCTCCACTGCACTCCCAGGCCACAGCAGAGAGCTGGCCTGGAAGAGGGGCAACAGGGACAGAATCTGACGCCCCGATCGGGACTAGACCCAGGGTGCTGGCACCGCAGGCGGAGGATTAGCCTACTGAGCCGCGGCGCCGGCCAGTTAGAGACTTTTTTATCAGATAATTTCTAAACTGGTTAGGTTACTGACTATCACCTAACTAAAAATTTGGAGCAGAGGAAAAGGAATTGTTCTGTGATTGCCACTTAAAGAGGCAAGCTTGTGACAACAACAGAGACCTTGTCAATGTTTTTGGCAGGATTTTATCATCAATGATTGTTATAGTTTCTGGATCATCTTGCTCTTTCATCTGTGGGAGGACAAAGGGACACTGGACTCTTAGTGGCTCTCCAGCAGAAGAATGCTACATTTGTTTACTTTCATCAAAATAAGAGTTGGCAGTGGCTATGGTAGAGAATGATGGCTTTCTCTTATTCCCTTAAGGGTTAAATACAGGGTACCCACAGTCCAATTCTAGCTAGAGGGGATCATCTTCCAAGGGCCATCTTCTGCTTCCACATCTCAAGTATTTAGGAAAGACCAACCAGTAAGTATTATATCCTATGGCCCATGGGGATGGCTAGAATTAAAGAGAAAGATTTGTAAGGTAATCATTTACTTGATTTGACTTAAAAAATGTGGTGTTTTTTAGGAATTATTTAGGAACTTGATTTTTTATTTAAGGCTGAAATAGAATGGGATTCTATCTACCAAGTAATTGTTGTACTTAGAAACTGCCAACATGCACTGCAGAAGCAATGCCCATTAATCACTGGGGATTTATAGGACATTCTTTCTCAATGCTCACTCTTTGGATTTATTTTTTTTAATTCAGATTCTTGCTAAGTAACATTTGGTTTAAACATTCCATGATTCATTGATGTTCTTCTCAATATTGTTCAGTATATTTTACCAATATCCATTCTGGTACACTGGTCTACTTTTACTTTGTATTTAGGTGAGTTCAACAGGATTTTACTTAATATTCACTAACATGTTTCACACATAAGTACCTCAGCTATACTTCCCTAAATGAGTAACTAATCTTGATAAATAGTTCTCTATGCTGCATCACCTAGTTTTATACATTTTTCTGGTAATTAATCTAGAAACATAAATATTTGAAAGTGAGGATATCTAGAGGTTTGTTTATTGAGTCTTTTCATCATCTAACACTTTGCAAATATACTTAAAAGTTTTATTCATTTATTTTCATTTTATTTGAAAGGTAGAAAGAGAGACCTACAGGGAGAGACAGAGACAGAGATAGAGACTGAGAGACAGGCAGACAGATATCTTCTATCTCCTGGTTTACTCCCCAAATGCCCGCAACAGCCAGGGCTGGGCCAGGCTAAAGCCAAGAGCCTGGAAATCAATACA